>NW_027063876.1:0-29926 GCF_032884065.1 Artemia franciscana
AGAACAGTGAAAGTTTGATTCTAGCTAGTCTATCTACTATTTCTATGAGTCATATGCAAGACTTCATTTTAGAAAAGACTTTTTCACTATTCAATAAATAGATTCAAATCTATTTGAATCTAGAATCAAACTTCTGTTGATTCTAATAGAATCAATAGAATAGCACTAGTTCGTATGTGACGTCTTGCATATGGTTCTAGAATTCTAATCTATTGATTCTAGACCAGCTAGAATCAATAGTAGATAGAACAGTGAAAGTTTGATTCTAGCTAGTCTATCTACTATTTTTATGAGTCATATGCATGACGTCATTTTAGAAAAGACTTTTTCACTATTCAATAAATAGATTCAAATCTATTTGAAGCTAGAATCAAACTTTCTGCTTGATTCTAATAGAATCAATAGAATAGCACTAGTTCGTATGTGACGTCTTGCATATGGTTCTAGAATTCTAATCTATTGATTCTAGCTAGTCTATCTACTATTTCTATGAGTCATATGCAAGACGTCATTTTAGAAAAGACTTTTTCACTATTCAATAAATAGATTCAAATCTATTTGAATCTAGAATCAAACTTTCTGTTTGATTCTAATAGAATCAATAGAATAGCACTAGTTCGTATGTGACGTCTTGCATATGGTTCTAGAATTCTAATCTATTGATTCTAGACCAGATAGAATCAATAGTAGATAGAACAGTGAAAGTTTGATTCTAGCTAGTCTATCTACTATTTCTATGAGTCATATGCATGACGTCATTTTAGAAAAGACTTTTTCACTATTCAATAAATAGATTCAAATCTATTTGAATCTAGAATCAAACTTTCTGTTTGATTCTAATAGAATCAATAGAATAGCACTAGTTCGTATGTGACGTCTTGCATATGGTTCTAGAATTCTAATCTATTGATTCTAGCTAGTCTATCTACTATTTCTATGAGTTATATGCAAGACGTCATTTTAGAAAAGACTTTTTCACTATTCAATAAAATAGATTCAAATCTATTTGAATCTAGAATCAAACTTTCTGTTTGATTCTAATAGAATCAATAGAATAGCACTAGTTCGTATGTGACGTCTTGCATATGGTTCTAGAATTCTAATCTATTGATTCTAGACCAGCTAGAATCAATAGTAGATGGAACAGTGAAAGTTTGATTCTAGCTAGTCTATCTACTATTTCTATGAGTCATATGCAAGACGTCATTTTAGAAAAGACTTTTCACTATTCAATAAATAGATTCAAATCTATTTGAATCTAGAATCAAACTTTCTGTTTGATTCTAATAGAATCAATAGAATAGCACTAGTTCCTATGTGACGTCTTGCATATGGTTCTAGAATTCTAATCTATTGATTCTAGCTAGTCTATCTACTATTCTATGAGTCATATGCAAGACGTCATTTTAGAAAAGGACTTTTTCACTATTCAAGAAATAGATTCAAATCTATTTGGAATCTAGAATCAAACTTTCTGTTTGATTCTAATAGAATCAATAGAATAGCACTAGTTCGTATGTGACGTCTTGCATATGTTTCTAGAATTCTAATCTATTGATTCTAGACCAGCTAGAATCAATAGTAGATAGAACAGTGAAAGTTTAATTCTAGCTAGTCTATCTACTATTTCTATGAGTCATATGCAAGACGTCATTTTAGAAAAGACTTTTTCACTATTCAATAAATAGATTCAAATCTATTTGAATCTAGAATCAAACTTTCTGTTTGATTCTAATAGAATCAATAGAATAGCACTATCTAGAATCAAACTTTCTGTTTGATTCTAATAGAATCAATACAATAGCACTAGTTCGTATGTGACGTCTTGCATATGGGTTCTAGAATTCTAATCTATTGATTCTAGCTAGTCTATCTACTATTTCTATGAGTCATATGCAAGACGTCATTTTAGAAAAGACTTTTTCACTATTCAATAAATAGATTCAATCTATTTGAATCTAGAATCAAACTTTCTGTTTGATTCTAATAGAATCAATAGAATAGCACTAGTTCGTATGTGACGTCTTGCATATGGTTCTAGAATTCTAATCTATTGATTCTAGACCAGCTAGAATCAATAGTAGATAGAACAGTGAAAGTTTGATTCTAGCTAGTCTATCTACTATTTTCTATGAGTCATATGCAAGACGTCATTTTAGAAAAGACTTTTTCACTATTCAATAAATAGATTCAAATCTATTTGAATCTAGAATCAAACTTTCTGTTTGATTCTAATAGAATCAATAGAATATCACTAGTTCGTATGTGACGTCTTGCATATGGTTCTAGAATTCTAATTATGCATGACGTCATTTCAGAAAAGACTTTTTCACTATTCAATAAATAGATTTCAAATCTATTTGAATCTAGAATCAAACTTTCTGCTTGATTCTAATGGAATCAATAGAATAGCACTAGTTCGTATGTGACGTCTTGCATATGGTTCTAGAATTCTAATCTATTGATTCTAGCTAGTCTATCTACTATTTCTATGAGTCATATGCAAGACGTCATTTTAGAAAAGACTTTTTCACTATTCAATAAATAGATTCAAATCTATTTGAATCTAGAATCAAACTTTCTGTTTGATACTAATAGAATCAAGAGAATAGCACTAGTTCGTATGTGACGTCTTGCATATGGTTCTAGAATTCTAATCTATTGATTCTAGACCAGCTAGAATCAATAGTAGATAGAACAGTGAAAGTTTGATTCTAGCTAGTCTATCTACTATTTCTATGAGTCATATGCAAGACGTCATTTTAGAAAAGACTTTTTCACTATTCAATAAATAGATTCAAATCTATTTGAATCTAGAATCAAACTTTCTGTTTGATTCTAATTGAATCAGTAGAATAGCACTAGTTCGTATGTGACGTCTTGCATATGGTTCTAGAATTCTAATCTATTGATTCTAGCTAGTCTATCTACTATTTCTATGAGTCATATGCAAGGCGTCATTTTAGAAAAGACTTTTTCACTATTCAATAAATAGATTCAAATCTATTTGAATCTAGAATCAAACTTTCTGTTTGATTCTAATAGAATCAATAGAATAGCACTAGTTCGTATGTGACGTCTTGCATATGGTTCTAGAATTCTAATCTATTGATTCTAGACCAGATAGAATCAATAGTAGATAGAACAGTGAAAGTTTGATTCTAGCTAGTCTATCTACTATTTCTATGAGTCATATGCATGACGTCATTTTAGAAAAGACTTTTTCACTATTCAATAAATAGATTCAAATCTATTTGAATCGAGAATCAAACTTTCTGTTTGATTCTAATAGAATCAATAGAATAGCACTATTTCGTATGTGACGTCTTGCATATGGTTCTAGAATTCTAATCTATTGATTCTAGCTAGTCTATCTACTATTTCTATGAGTCATATGCAAGACGTCATTTTAGAAAAGACTTTTTCACTATTCAATAAATAGATTCAAATCTATTTGAATCTAGAATCAAACTTTCTGTTTGATTCTAATAGAATCAATAGAATAGCACTAGTTCGTATGTGACGTCTTGCATATGGTTCTAGAATTCTAATCTATTGATTTTAGACCAGCTAGAATCAATAGTAGATAGAACAGTGAAAGTTTGATTCTAGCTAGTCTATGTACTATTTCTATGAGTCATATGCAAGACGTCATTTTAGAAAAGACTTTTTCACTATTCAATAAATAGATTCAAATCTATTTGAATCTAGAATCAAACTTTCTGTTTGATTCTAATAGAATCAATAGAATAGCACTACTTCGTATGTGACGTTTTGCATATGGTTCTAGAATTCTAATCTATTGATTCTAGCTAGTCTATCTACTATTTCTATGAGTCATATGCAAGACGTCATTTTAGAAAAGACTTTTTCACTATTCAATAAATAGATTCAAATCTATTTGAATCTAGAATCAAACTTTCTGTTTGATTCTAATAGAATCAATAGAATAGCACTAGTTTGTATGTGACGTCTTGCATATGGTTCTAGAATTCTAATCTATTGATTCTAGACCAGCTAGAATCAATAGTAGATAGAACAGTGAAAGTTTGATTCTTGCTAGTCTATCTACTTTTTCTATGAGTCATATGCAAGACGTCATTTTAGAAAAGACTTTTTCACTATTCAATAAATAGATTCAAATCTATATTGAATCTAGAATCAAACTTTCTGTTTCATTCTAATAGAATCAATAGAATAGCACTAGTTCGTATGTGACGTCTTGCATATGGTTCTAGAATTCTAATCTATTGATTCTAGACCAGCTAGAATCAATAGTAGATAGAACAGTGAAAGTTTGATTCTAGCTAGTCTATCTACTATTTCTATGAGTCATATGCATGACGTCATTTTAGAAAAGACTTTTTCACTATTCAATAAATAGATTCAAATCTATTTGAATCTAGAATCAAACTTTCTGTTTGATTCTAATAGAATAAATAGAATAGCACTAGTTCGTATGTGACGTCTTGCATATGGTTCTAGAATTCTAATCTATTGATTCTAGACCAGCTAGAATCAATAGTAGATAGAACAGTGAAAGTTTGATTCTAGCTAGTCTATCTACTATTTCTATGAATCATATGCAAGACGTCATTTTAGAAAAGTCTTTTTCACTAGTCAATAAATAGATTCAAATCTATTTGAATGTAGAATCAAACTTTCTGTTTGATTCTAATAGAATCAATAGAATAGCACTAGTTCGTATGTGACGTCTTGCATATGGTTCTAGAATTCTAATTTATTGATTCTAGCTAGTCTATCTACTATTTCTATGAGTCATAATGCAAGACGTCATTTTAGAAAAGACTTTTTCACTATTCAATAAATAGATTCAAATCTATTTGAATCTAGAATCAAACTTTCTGTTTGAGTCATTTTAGAAAAGACTTTTTCACTATTCAATAAATAGATTCAAATCTATTTGAATCTAGAATCAAACTTTCTGTTTGATTCTAATAGAATCAATAGAATAGCACTAGTTCGTATGTGACGTCTTGCATATGGTTCTAGAATTCTAATCTATTGTTTCTAGACCAGCTAGAATCAATAGTAGATAGAACAGTGAAAGTTTGATTCTAGCTAGTCTATCTACTATTTCTATGAGTCATATGCAAGGCGTCATTTTAGAAAAGACTTTTTCACTATTCAATAAATAGATTCAAATCTATTTGAATATTCAAAGTTTGATTCAATAGAATAGCACTAGTTCGTATGTGACGTCTTGCATATGGTTCTAGAATTCTAATCTATTGTTTCTAGACCAGCTAGAATCAATAGTAGATAGAACAGTGAAAGTTTGATTCTAGCTAGTCTATCTACTATTTCTATGAGTCATATGCAAGACGTCATTTTAGAAAAGACTTTTTCACTATTCAATAAATAGATTCAAATCTATTTGAATCTAGAATCAAACTTTCTGTTTGATTCTAATAGAATCAATAGAATAGCACTAGTTCGTATGTGACGTCTTGCATATGGTTTTAGAATTCTAATCTATTGATTCTAGCTAGTCTATCTACTATTTCTATGAGTCATATGCAAGACGTCATTTTAGAAAAGACTTTTTCACTATTCAATAAATAGATTCAAATATAATTGAATCTAGAATCAAACTTTCTAGATTCTAGACCAGCTAGAATCAATAGTAGATAGAACAGTGAAAGTTTGATTCTAGCTAGTCTATCTACTATTTCTATGAGTCATATGCAAGATGTCATTTTAGAAAAGACTTTTTCACTATTCAATAAATAGATTCAAATCTATTTGAATCTAGAATCAAACTTTCTGTTTGATTCTAATAGAATCAATAGAATAGCACTAGTTCGTATGTGACGTCTTGCATATGGTTCTAGAATTCTAATCTATTGATTCTAGCTAGTCTATCTACTATTTCTATGAGTCATATGCAAGACGTCATTTTAGAAAAGACTTTTTCACTATTCAATAAATAGATTCAAATCTATTTGAATCTAGAATCAAACTTTCTGTTTGATTCTAATAGAATCAATAGAATAGCACTAGTTCGTATGTGACGTCTTGCATATGGTTCTAGAATTCTAATCTATTGATTCTAGACCAGATAGAATCAATAGTAGTTAGAACAGTGAAAGTTTGATTCTAGCTAGTCTTCTACTATTTCTATGAGTCATATGCAAGACGTCATTTTAGAAAAGACTTTTTCACTATTCAATAAATAGATTCAAATCTATTTGAATCTAGAATCAAACTTTCTGTCTGATTCTAATAGAATCAATAGAATAGCACTAGTTCGTATGTGACATCTTGCATATGGTTCTAGAATTCTAATCTATTGATTCTAGCTAGTCTATCTACTATTTCTATGAGTCATATGCAAGACGTCATTTTAGAAAAGACTTTTTCACTATTCAATAAATAGATTCAAATCTATTTGAATCTAGAATCAAACTTTCTGTTTGATTCTAATAGAATCAATAGAATAGCACTAGTTCGTATGTGACGTCTTGCATATGGTTCTAGAATTCTAATCTATTGTTTCTAGACCAGCTAGAATCAATAGTAGATAGAACAGTGAAAGTTTGATTCTAGCTAGTCTATCTACTATTTCTATGAGTCATATGCAAGGCGTCATTTTAGAAAAGACTTTTTCACTATTCAATAAATAGATTCAAATCTATTTGAATCTAGAATCAAACTTTCTGTTTGATTCTAATAGAATCAATAGAATAGCACTAGTTCGTATGTGACGTCTTGCATATGGTTCTAGAATTCTAATCTATTGATTTTAGCTAGTCTATCTACTATTTCTATGAGTCATATGCAAGACGTCATTTTAGAAAAGACTTTTTCACTATTCAATAAATAGATTCAAATCTATTTGAATCTAGAATCAAACTTTCTGTTTGATTCTAATAGAATCAATAGAATAGCACTAGTTCGTATGTGACGTCTTGCATATGGTTCTAGAATTCTAATCTATTGATTCTAGACCAGCTAGAATCAATAGTAGATAGAACAGTGAAAGTTTGATTCTAGCTAGTCTATCTACTATTTCTATGAGTCATATGCAAGACGTCATTTTAGAAAAGACTTTTTCACTATTCAATAAATAGATTCAAATCTATTTGAATCTAGAATCAAACTTTCTGTTTGATTCTAATAGAATCAATAGAATAGCACTAGTTCGTATGTGACGTCTTGCATATGGTTTTAGAATTCTAATCTATTGATTCTAGCTAGTCTATCTACTATTTCTATGAGTCATATGCAAGACGTCATTTTAGAAAAGACTTTTTCACTATTCAATAAATAGATTCAAATCTATTTGAATCTAGAATACTTTCTAGATTCTAGACCAGCTAGAATCAATAGTAGATAGAACAGTGAAAGTTTGATTCTAGCTAGTCTATCTACTATTTCTATGAGTCATATGCAAGATGTCATTTTAGAAAAGACTTTTTCACTATTCAATAAATAGATTCAAATCTATTTGAATCTAGAATCAAACTTTCTGTTTGATTCTAATAGAATCAATAGAATAGCACTAGTTCGTATGTGACGTCTTGCATATGGTTCTAGAATTCTAATCTATTGATTCTAGCTAGTCTATATACTATTTCTATGAGTCATATGCAAGACGTCATTTTAGAAAAGACTTTTTCACTATTCAATAAATAGATTCAAATCTATTTGAATCTAGAATCAAACTTTCTGTTTGATTCTAATAGAATCAATAGAATAGCACTAGTTCGTATGTGACGTCTTGCATATGGTTTTAGAATTCTAATCTATTGATTCTAGACCAGATAGAATCAATAGTAGTTAGAACAGTGAAAGTTTGATTCTAGCTAGTCTATCTACTATTTCTATGAGTCATATGCAAGACGTCATTTTAGAAAAGACTTTTTCACTATTCAATAAATAGATTCAAATCTATTTGAATCTAGAATCAAACTTTCTGTCTGATTCTAATAGAATCAATAGAATAGCACTAGTTCGTATGTGACATCTTGCATATGGTTCTAGAATTCTAATCTATTGATTCTAGCTAGTCTATCTACTATTTCTATGAGTCATATGCAAGACGTCATTTTAGAAAAGACTTTTTCACTATTCAATAAATAGATTCAAATCTATTTGAATCTAGAATCAAACTTTCTGTTTGATTCTAATAGAATCAATAGAATAGCACTAGTTCGTATGTGACGTCTTGCATATGGTTCTAGAATTCTAATCTATTGTTTCTAGACCAGCTAGAATCAATAGTAGATAGAACAGTGAAAGTTTGATTCTAACTAGTCTATCTACTATTTCTATGAGTCATATGCAAGGCGTCATTTTAGAAAAGACTTTTTCACTATTCAATAAATAGATTCAAATCTATTTGAATCTAGAATCAAACTTTCTGTTTGATTCTAATAGAATCAATAGAATAGCACTAGTTCGTATGTGACGTCTTGCATATGGTTCTAGAATTCTAATCTATTGATTCTAGACCAGCTAGAATCAATAGTAGATAGAACAGTGAAAGTTTGATTCTAGCTAGTCTATCTACTATTTCTATGAGTCATATGCAAGACGTCATTTTAGAAAAGACTTTTTCACTATTCAATAAATAGATTCAAATCTATTTGAATCTAGAATCAAACTTTCTGTTTGATTCTAATAGAATTAATAGAATAGCACTAGTTCGTATGTGACGTCTTGCATATGGTTCTAGAATTCTAATCTATTGATTCTAGCTAGTCTATCTACTATTTCTATGAGTCATATGCAAGACGTCATTTTAGAAAAGACTTTTTCACTATTCAATAAATAGATTCAAATCTATTTGAATCTAGAATCAAACTTTCTGTTTGATTCTTATAGAATCAATAGAATAGCACTAGTTCGTATGTGACGTCGTGCATATGGTTCTAGAATTCTAATCTATTGATTCTAGACAGCTAGTATCAATAGTAGATAGAACAGTGAAAGTTTGATTCTAGCTAGTCTATCTACTATTTCTATGAGTCATATGCAAGACGTCATTTTAAAAAAGACTTTTTCACTATTCAATAAATAGATTCAAATCTATTTGAATCTAGAATCAAACTTTCTGTTTGATTCTAATAGAATCAATAGAATAGCACTAGTTCGTATGTGACGTCTTGCATATGGTTCTAGAATTCTAATCTATTGATTATAGCTAGTCTATCTACTATTTCTATGAGTCATATGCAAGACGTCATTTTAGAAAAGACTTTTTCACTATTCAAAAAATAGATTCAAATCTATTTGAATCTAGAATCAAACTTTCTGTTTGATTCTAATAGAATCAATAGAATAGCACTAGTTCGTATGTGACGTCTTGCATATGGTTCTAGAATTCTAATCTATGGATTCTAGACCAGCTAGAATCAATAGTAGATAGAACAGTGAAAGTTTGATTCTAGCTAGTCTATCTACTATTTCTATGAGTCATATGCAAGACGTCATTTTAAAAAAGACTTTTTCACTATTCAATAAATAGATTCAAATCTATTTGAATCTAGAATCAAACTTTCTGTTTGATTCTAATAGAATCAATAGAATAGCACTAGTTCGTATGTGACGTCTTGCATATGGTTCTAGAATTCTAATCTATTGATTCTAGCTAGTCTATCTACTATTTCTATGAGTCATGTGCAAGACGTCATTTTAGAAAAGACTTTTTCACTATTCAATAAATAGATTCAAATCTATTTGAATCTAGAATCAAAATTTCTGTTTGATTCTTATAGAATCAATAGAATAGCACTAGTTCGTATGTGACGTCTTGCATATGGTTCTAGAATTCTAATCTATTGATTCTAGACCAGCTAGAATCAATAGTAGATAGAACACTGAAAGTTTGATTCTAGCTAGTCTATCTACTATTTCTATGAGTCATATGCAAGACGTCATTTTAGAAAAGACTTTTTCACTATTCAATAAATAGATTCAAATCTATTTGAATCTAGAATCAAACTTTCTGTTTGATTCTAATAGAATCAATAGAATAGCACTAGTTCGTATGTGACGTCTTGCATATGGTTCTAGAATTCTAATCTATTGATTTTAGCTAGTCTATCTACTATTTCTATGAGTCATATGCAAGACGTCATTTTAGAAAAGACTTTTTCACTATTCAATAAATAGATTCAAATCTATTTGAATCTAGAATCAAACTTTCTGTTTGATTCTAATAGAATCAATAGAATAGCACTAGTTCGTATGTGACGTCTTGCATATGGTTCTAGAATTCTAATCTATTGATTCTAGCTAGTCTATCTATTATTTCTATGAGTCATATGCAAGACGTCATTTTAGAAAAGACTTTTTCACTATTCAATAAATAGATTCAAATCTATTTGAATCTAGAATCAAACTTTCTGTTTGGTTCTAATAGAATCAATAGAATAGCACTAGTTCGTATGTGACGTCTTGCATATGGTTCTAGAATTCTAATCTATTGATTCTAGACCAGCTAGAATCAATAGTAGATAGAACAGTGAAAGTTTGATTCTAGCTAGTCTATCTACTATTTCTATGAGTCATATGCAAGACTCCATTTTAGAAAAGACTTTTTCACTATTCAATAAATAGATTCAAATCTATTTGAATCTAGAATCAAACTTTCTGTTTGATTCTAATAGAATCAATAGAATAGCACTAGTTCGTATGTGACGTCTTGCATATGGTTCTAGAATTCTAATCTATTGATTCTAGCTAGTCTATCTACTATTTCTATGAGTCATGTGCAAGACGTCATTTTAGAAAAGACTTTTTCACTATTCAATAAATAGATTCAAATCTATTTGAATCTAGAATCAAAATTTCTGTTTGATTCTTATAGAATCAATAGAATAGCACTAGTTCGTATGTGACGTCTTGCATATGGTTCTAGAATTCTAATCTATTGATTCTAGACCAGCTAGAATCAATAGTAGATAGAACACTGAAAGTTTGATTCTAGCTAGTCTATCTACTATTTCTATGAGTCATATGCAAGACGTCATTTTAGAAAAGACTTTTTCACTATTCAATAAATAGATTCAAATCTATTTGAATCTAGAATCAAACTTTCTGTTTGATTCTAATAGAATCAATAGAATAGCACTAGTTCGTATGTGACGTCTTGCATATGGTTCTAGAATTCTAATCTATTGATTTTAGCTAGTCTATCTACTATTTCTATGAGTCATATGCAAGACGTCATTTTAGAAAAGACTTTTTCACTATTCAATAAATAGATTCAAATCTATTTGAATCTAGAATCAAACTTTCTGTTTGATTCTAATAGAATCAATAGAATAGCACTAGTTCGTATGTGACGTCTTGCATATGGTTCTAGAATTCTAATCTATTGATTCTAGACCAGCTAGAATCAATAGTAGATAGAACAGTGAAAGTTTGATTCTAGCTAGTCTATCTACTATTTCTATGAGTCATATGCAAGACGTCATTTTAGAAAAGACTTTTTCACTATTCAATAAATAGATTCAAATCTATTTGAATCTAGAATCAAACTTTCTGTTTGATTCTAATAGAATCAATAGAATAGCACTAGTTCGTATGTGACGTCTTGCATATGGTTTTAGAATTCTAATCTATTGATTCTAGCTAGTCTATCTACTATTTCTATGAGTCATATGCAAGACGTCATTTTAGAAAAGACTTTTTCACTATTCAATAAATAGATTCAAATCTATTTGAATCTAGAATCAAACTTTCTAGATTCTAGACCAGCTAGAATCAATAGTAGATAGAACAGTGAAAGTTTGATTCTAGCTAGTCTATCTACTATTTCTATGAGTCATATGCAAGATGTCATTTTAGAAAAGACTTTTTCACTATTCAATAAATAGATTCAAATCTATTTGAATCTAGAATCAAACTTTCTGTTTGATTCTAATAGAATCAATAGAATAGCACTAGTTCGTATGTGACGTCTTGCATATGGTTCTAGAATTCTAATCTATTGATTCTAGCTAGTCTATCTACTATTTCTATGAGTCATATGCAAGACGTCATTTTAGAAAAGACTTTTTCACTATTCAATAAATAGATTCAAATCTATTTGAATCTAGAATCAAACTTTCTGTTTGATTCTAATAGAATCAATAGAATAGCACTAGTTCGTATGTGACGTCTTGCATATGGTTCTAGAATTCTAATCTATTGATTCTAGACCAGATAGAATCAATAGTAGTTAGAACAGTGAAAGTTTGATTCTAGCTAGTCTATCTACTATTTCTATGAGTCATATGCAAGACGTCATTTTAGAAAAGACTTTTTCACTATTCAATAAATAGATTCAAATCTATTTGAATCTAGAATCAAACTTTCTGTCTGATTCTAATAGAATCAATAGAATAGCACTAGTTCGTATGTGACATCTTGCATATGGTTCTAGAATTCTAATCTATTGATTCTAGCTAGTCTATCTACTATTTCTATGAGTCATATGCAAGACGTCATTTTAGAAAAGACTTTTTCACTATTCAATAAATAGATTCAAATCTATTTGAATCTAGAATCAAACTTTCTGTTTGATTCTAATAGAATCAATAGAATAGCACTAGTTCGTATGTGACGTCTTGCATATGGTTCTAGAATTCTAATCTATTGTATCTAGACCAGCTAGAATCAATAGTAGATAGAACAGTGAAAGTTTGATTCTAGCTAGTCTATCTACTATTTCTATGAGTCATATGCAAGGCGTCATTTTAGAAAAGACTTTTTCACTATTCAATAAATAGATTCAAATCTATTTGAATCTAGAATCAAACTTTCTGTTTGATTCTAATAGAATCAATAGAATAGCACTAGTTCGTATGTGACGTCTTGCATATGGTTCTAGAATTCTAATCTATTGATTCTAGCTAGTCTATCTACTATTTCTATGAGTCATATGCAAGACGTCATTTTAGAAAAGACTTTTTCACTATTCAATAAATAGATTCAAATCTATTTGAATCTAGAATCAAACTTTCTGTTTGATTCTAATAGAATCAATAGAATAGCACTAGTTCGTATGTGACGTCTTGCATATGGTTCTAGAATTCTAATCTATTGATTCTAGACCAGCTAGAATCAATAGTAGATAGAACAGTGAAAGTTTGATTCTAGCTAGTCTATCTACTATTTCTATGAGTCATATGCAAGACGTCATTTTAGAAAAGACTTTTTCACTATTCAATAAATAGATTCAAATCTATTTGAATCTAGAATCAAACTTTCTGTTTGATTCTAATAGAATCAATAGAATAGCACTAGTTCGTATGTGACGTCTTGCTAATTGTTCTAGAATTCTAATCTATTGATTTTAGACAAGCTAGAATCAATAGTAGATAGAACAGTGAAAGTTTCAAACTTTCTGTTTGATTCTAATAGAATCAATAGAATAGCACTAGTTCGTATGTGACGTCTTGCATATGGTTCTAGAATTCTAATCTATTGATTCTAGACCAGCTAGAATCAATAGTAGATAGAACAGTGAAAGTTTGATTCTAGCTAGTCTATCTACTATTTCTATGATTCATATGCAAGACATCATTTTAGAAAAGACTTTTTCACTATTCAATAGATAGATTCAAATCTATTTGAATCTAGAATCAAACTTTCTGTTTGATTCTAATAGAATCAATAGAATAGCACTAGCTCGTATGTGACGTCTTGCATATGGTTCTAGAATTCTAATCTATTGATTCTAGCTAGTCTATCTACTATTTCTATGAGTCAAGTGCAAGACGTCATTTTAGAAAAGACTTTTTCACTATTCAATAAATAGATTCAAATCTATTTGAATCTAGAATCAAACTTTCTGTTTGATTCTAATAGAATCAATAGAATAGCACTAGTTCGTATGTGACGTCTTGCATATGGTTCTAGAATTCTAATCTATTGATTCTAGACCAGCTAGAATCAATAGTAGATAGAACAGTGAAAGTTTGATTCTAGCTAGTCTATCTACTATTTCTATGAGTCATATGCAAGACATCATTTTAGAAAAGACTTTTTCACTATTAAATAGATAGATTCAAATCTATTTGAATCTAGAATCAAATTTTCTGTTTGATTCTAATAGAATCAATAGAATAGCACTAGCTCGTATTTGACGTCTTGCATATGGTTCTAGAATTCTAATCTATTGATTCTAGCTAGTCTATCTACTATTTCTATGAGTCATATGCAAGACGTAATTTTAGAAAAGACTTTTTCACTATTCAATAAATAGATTCAAATCTATTTGAATCTAGAATCAAACTTTCTGTTTGATTCTAATAGAATCAATAGAATAGCACTAGTTTGTATGTGACGTCTTGCATATGGTTCTAGAATTCTAATCTATTGATTCTAGACCAGCTAGAATCAATAGTAGATAGAACAGTGAAAGTTTGATTCTAGCTAGTCTATCTACTATTTCTATGAGTCATATGCAAGACGTCATTTTAGAAAAGACTTTTTCACTATTCAATAAATAGATTCAAATCTATTTGAATCTAGAATCAAACTTTCTGTTTGATTCTAATAGAATCAATAGAATAGCACTAGTTCGTATGTGAAGTCTTGCATATGGTTCTAGAATTCTAATCTATTGATTCTAGCTAGTCAATCTACTATTTCTATGAGTCATATGCAAGACGTCATTTTAGAAAAGACTTTTTCACTATTCAATAAATAGATTCAAATCTATTTGAATCTAGAATCAAACTTTCTGTTTGATTCTAATAGAATCAATAGAATAGCACTAGTTCGTATGTGACGTCTTGCATATGGTTCTAGAATTCTAATCTATTGATTCTAGCTAGTCTATCTACTATTTCTATGAGTCATATGCAAGACGTCATTTTAGAAAAGACTTTTTCACTATTCAATTAATAGATTCAAATCTATTTGAATCTAGAATCAAACTTTCTGTTTGATTCTAATAGAATCAATAGAATAGCACTAGTTCGTATGTGACGTCTTGCATATGGTTCTAGAATTCTAATCTATTGATTCTAGCTAGTCTATCTACTATTTCTATGAGTCATATGCAAGACGTCATTTTAGAAAAGACTTTTTCACTATTCAATTAATAGATTCAAATCTATTTGAATCTAGAATCAAACTTTCTGTTTGATTCTAATAGAATCAATAGAATAGCACTAGTTCGTATGTGACGTCTTGCATATGGTTCTAGAATTCTAATCTATTGATTCTAGCTAGTCTATCTACTATTTCTATGAGTCATATGCAAGACGTCATTTTAGAAAAGACTTTTTCACTATTCAATAAATAGATTCAAATCTATTTGAATCTAGAATCAAACTTTCTGTTTGATTCTAATAGAATCAATAGAATAGCACTAGTTCGTATGTGACGTTTTGCATATGGTTCTAGAATTCTAATCTATTGATTCTAGCTAGTCTATCTACTATTTCTATGAGTCATATGCAAGATGTCATTTTAGAAAAGACTTTTTCACTATTCAATAAATAGATTCAAATCTATTTGAATCTAGAATCAAACTTTCTGTTTGATTCTAATAGAATCAATAGAATAGCACTAGTTCGTATGTGACGTCTTGCATATGGTTCTAGAATTTTAATCTATTGATTCTAGACCACCTAGAATCAATATTAGATAGAACAGTGAAAGTTTGATTCTAGCTAGTCTATCTACTATTTCTATGAGTCATATGCAAGACGTCATTTTAGAAAAGACTTTTTCACTATTCAATAAATAGATTCAAATCTATTTGAATCTAGAATCAAACTTTCTGTTTGATTCTAATAGAATCAATAGAATAGCACTAGTTCGTATGTGACGTCTTGCATATGGTTCTAGAATTCTAATCTATTGATTCTAGACCAGCTAGAATCAATAGTAGATAGAACAGTGAAAGTTTGATTCTAGCTAGTCTATCTACTATTTCTATGAGTCATATGCAAGACGTCATTTTAGAAAAGACTTTTTCACTATTCAATAAATAGATTCAAATCTATTTGAATCTAGAATCAAACTTTCTGTTTGATTCTAATAGAATCAATAGAATAGCACTAGTTCGTATGTGACGTCTTGCATATGGTTCTAGAATTCTAATCTATTGATTCTAGCTAGTCTATCTACTATTTCTATGAGTCATATGCAAACCGTCATTTTAGAAAAGACTTTTTCACTATTCAATAAATAGATTCAAATCTATTTGAATCTAGAATCAAACTTTCTGTTTGATTCTAATAGAATCAATAGAATAGCACTAGTTCGTATGTGTCGTCTTGCATATGTTTCTAGAATTCTAATCTATTGATTCTAGACCAGCTAGAATCAATAGTAGATAGAACAGTGAAAGTTTAATTCTAGCTAGTCTATCTACTATTTCTATGAGTCATATGCAAGATCATTTTAGAAAAGACTTTTTCACTATTCAATAAATAGATTCAAATCTATTTGAATCTAGAATCAAACTTTCTGTTTGATTCTAATAGAATCAATAGAATAGCACTAGTTCGTATGTGACGTCTTGCATATGGTTCTAGAATTCTAATCTATTGATTCTAGCTAGTCTATCTACTATTTCTATGAGTCATATGCAAGACGTCATTTTAGAAAAGACTTTTTCACTATTCAATAAATAGATTCAAATCTATTTGAATCTAGAATCAAACTTTCTGTTTGATTCTAATAGAATCAATAGAATAGCACTAGTTCGTATGTGACGTCTTGCATATGGTTCTAGAATTCTAATCTATTGATTCTAGACCAGCTAGAATCAATAGTAGATAGAACAGTGAAAGTTTGATTCTAGCTAGTCTATCTACTATTTCTATGAGTCATATGCAAGACGTCATTTTAGAAAAGACTTTTTCACTATTCAATAAATAGATTCAAATCTATTTGAATCTAGAATCAAACTTTCTGTTTGATTCTAATAGAATCAATAGAATAGCACTAGTTCGTATGTGACGTCTTGCATATGGTTCTAGAATTCTAATCTATTGATTCTAGCTAGTCTATCTACTATTTCTATGAGTCGTATGCAAGACGTCATTTTAGAAAAGACTTTTTCACTATTCAATAAATAGATTCAAATCTATTTGAATCTAGAATCAAACTTTCTGTTTGATTCTAATAGAATCAATAGAATAGCACTAGTTCGTATGTGACGTTTTGCATATGGTTCTAGAATTCTAATCTATTGATTCTAGCTAGTCTATCTACTATTTCTATGAGTCATATGCAAGACGTCATTTTAGAAAAGACTTTTTCACTATTCAATAAATAGATTCAAATCTATATTGAATCTAGAATCAAACTTTCTGTTTGATTCTATTAGAATCAATAGAATAGCACTAGTTCGTATGTGACGTCTTGCATATGGTTCTAGAATTCTAATCTATTGATTCTAGACCAGCTAGAATCAATAGTAGATAGAACAGTGAAAGTTTGATTCTAGCTAGTCTATCTACTATTTCTATGAGTCATATGCATGACGTCATTTTAGAAAAGACTTTTTCACTATTCAATAAATAGATTCAAATCTATTTGAATTTAGAATCAAACTTTCTGCTTGATTCTAATAGGATCAATAGAATAGCACTAGTTCGTATGTGACGTCTTGCATATGGTTCTAGAATTCTAATCTATTGATTCTAGCTAGTCTATCTACTATTTCTATGAGTCATATGCAAGACGTCATTTTAGAAAAGACTTTTTCACTATTCAATAAATAGATTCAAATCTATTTGAATCTAGAATCAAACTTTCTGTTTGATTCTAATAGAATCAATAGAATAGCACTAGTTCGTATGTGACGTCTTGCATATGGTTCTAGAATTCTAATCTATTGATTCTAGACCAGCTAGAATCAATAGTAGATAGAACAGTGAAAGATTGATTCTAGCTAGTATATCTACTATTTCTATGAGTCATATGCAAGACGTCATTTTAGAAAAGACTTTTTCACTATTCAATAAATAGATTCAAATCTATTTGAATCTAGAATCAAACTTTCTGTTTGATTCTAATAGAATCAGTAGAATAGCACTAGTTCGTATGTGACGTCTTGCATATGGTTCTAGAATTCTAATCTATTGATTCTAGCTAGTCTATCTACTATTTCTCTGAGTCATATGCAAGACGTCATTTTAGAAAAGACTTTTTCACTATTCAATAAATAGATTCAAATCTATTTGAATCTAGAATCAAACTTTCTGTTTGATTCTAATAGAATCAATAGAATAGCACTAGTTCGTATGTGACGTCTTGCATATGGTTCTAGAATTCTAATCTATTGATTCTAGACCAGATAGAATCAATAGTAGATAGAACAGTGAAAGTTTGATTCTAGCTAGTCTATCTACTATTTCTATGAGTCATATGCATGACGTCATTTTAGAAAAGACTTTTTCACTATTCAATAAATAGATTCAAATCTATTTGAATCTAGAATCAAACTTTCTGTTTGATTCTAATAGAATCAATAGAATAGCACTATTTCGTATTTGACGTCTTGCATATAGTTCTAGAATTCTAATCTATTGATTCTAGCTAGTCTATCTACTATTTCTATGAGTCATATGCAAGACGTCATTTTAGAAAAGACTTTTTCACTATTCAATAAATAGATTCAAATCTATTTGAATCTAGAATCAAACTTTCTGTTTGATTCTAATAGAATCAATAGAATAGCACTAGTTCGTATGTGACGTCTTGCATATGGTTCTAGAATTCTAATCTATTGATTCTAGACCAGCTAGAATCAATAGTAGATAGAACAGTGAAAGTTTGATTCTAGCTAGTCTATGTACTATTTCTATGAGTCATATGCAAGACGTCATTTTAGAAAAGACTTTTTCACTATTCAATAAATAGATTCAAATCTATTTGAATCTAGAATCAAACTTTCTGTTTGATTCTAATAGAATCAATAGAATAGCACTAGTTCGTATGTGACGTTTTGCATATGGTTCTAGAATTCTAATCTATTGATTCTAGCTAGTCTATCTACTATTTCTATGAGTCATATGCAAGACGTCATTTTAGAAAAGACTTTTTCACTATTCAATAAATAGATTCAAATCTATTTGAATCTAGAATCAAACTTTCTGTTTGATTCTAATAGAATCAATAGAATAGCACTAGTTCGTATGTGACGTCTTGCATATGGTTCTAGAATTCTAATCTATTGATTCTAGACCAGCTAGAATCAATAGTAGATAGAACAGTGAAAGTTTGATTCTAGCTAGTCTATCTACTATTTCTATGAGTCATATGCAAGACGTCATTTTAGAAAAGACTTTTTCACTATTCAATAAATAGATTCAAATCTATTTGAATCTAGAATCAAACTTTCTGTTTGATTCTAATAGAATCAGATGAATAGCACTAGTTCGTATGTGACGTCTTGCATATGGTTCTAGAATTCTAATCTATTGATTCTAGCTAGTCTATCTACTATTTCTATGAGTCATATGCAAGACGTCATTTTAGAAAAGACTTTTTCACTATTCAATGAATAGATTCAAATCTATTTGAATCTAGAATCAAACTTTATGTTTGATTCTAATAGAATCAATAGAATAGCACTAGTTCGTATGTGACGTCTTGCATATGGTTCTAGAATTCTAATCTATTGATTCTAGACCAGATAGAATCAATAGTAGATAGAACAGTGAAAGTTTGATTCTAGCTAGTCTATCTACTATTTCTATGAGTCATATGCATGACGTCATTTTAGAAAAGACTTTTTCACTATTCAATAAATAGATTCAAATCTATTTGAATCTAGAATCAAACTTTCTGTTTGATTCTAATAGAATCAATAGAATAGCACTAGTTCGTATGTGACGTCTTGCATATGGTTCTAGAATTCTAATCTATTGATTCTAGCTAGTCTATCTACTATTTCTATGAGTCATATGCAAGACGTCATTTTAGAAAAGACTTTTTCACTATTCAATAAATAGATTCAAATCTATTTGAATCTAGAATCAAACTTTCTGTTTGATTCTAATAGAATCAATAAAATAGCACTAGTTCGTATGTGACGTCTTGCATATGGTTCTTGAATTCTAATCTATTGATTCTAGACCAGCTAGAATCAATAGTAGATAGAACAGTGAAAGTTTGATTCTAGCTAGTCTATGTACTATTTCTATGAGTCATATGCAAGACGTCATTTTAGAAAAGACTTTTTCACTATTCAATAAATAGATTCAAATCTATTTGAATCTAGAATCAAACTTTCTGTTTGATTCTAATAGAATCAATAGAATAGCACTAGTTCGTATGTGACGTCTTGCATATGGTTCTAGAATTCTAATCTATTGATTCTAGACCAGCTAGAATCAATAGTAGATAGAACAGTGAAAGTTTGATTCTAGCTAGTCTATCTATTATTTCTATGAGTCATATGCAAGACGTCATTTTAGAAAAGACTTTTTCACTATTCAATAAATAGATTCAAATCTATTTGAATCTAGAATCTAACTTTCTGTTTGATTCTAATAGAATCAATAGAATAGCACTAGTTCGTATGTGACGTCTTGCATATGGTTCTAGAATTCTAATCTATTGATTCTAGCTAGTCTATCTACTATTTCTATGAGTCATATGCAAGACGTCATTTTAGAAAAGACTTTTTCACTATTCAATAAATAGATTCAAATCTATTTGAATCTAGAATCAAACTTTCTGTTTGATTCTAATAGAATCAATAGAATAGCACTAGTTCGTATGTGACGTCCTGCATATGGTTCTAGAATTCTAATCTATTGATTCTAGACCAGCTAGAATCAATAGTAGATAGAACAGTGAAAGTTTGATTCTAGCTAGTCTATCTACTATTTCTATGAGTCATATGCAAGACGTCATTTTAGAAAAGACTTTTTCACTATTCAATAAATAGATTCAAATCTATTTGAATCTAGAATCAAACATTCTGTTTGATTCTAATAGAATCAATAGAATAGCACTAGTTCGTATGTGACGTCTTGCATATGGCTCTAGAATTCTAATCTATTGATTCTAGCTAGTCTATCTACTATTTCTATGAGTCATATGCAAGACGTCATTTTAGAAAAGACTTTTTCACTATTCAATAAATAGATTCAAATCTATTAGAATCTAGAATCAAACTTTCTGTTTGATTCAAATAGAATCAATAGAATAGCACTAGTTCGTATGTGGCGTCTTGCATATGGTTCTAGAATTCTAATCTATTGATTCTAGCTAGTCTATCTACTATTTCTATGAGTCATATGCAAGACGTCATTTTAGAAAAGACTTTTCACTATTCAATAAATAGATTCAAATCTATTTGAATCTAGAATCAAACTTTCTGTTTGATTCTAATAGAATCAATAGAATAGCACTAGTTCGTATGTGACGTCTTGCATATGTTTCTAGAATTCTAATCTATTGATTCTAGACCAGCTAGAATCAATAGTAGATAGAATAGTGAAAGTTTGATTCTAGCTAGTCTATCTACTATTTCTATGAGTCATATGCAAGACGTCATTTTAGAAAAGACTTTTTCACTATTCAATAAATAGATTCAAATCTATTTGAATCTAGAATCAAACTTTCTGTTTGATTCTATTAGAATCAATAGAATAGCACTAGTTCGTATGTGACGTCTTGCATATGTTTCTAGAATTCTAATCTATTGATTCTAGCTAGTCAATCTACTATTTCTATGAGTCATATGCAAGACGTCGTTTTAGAAAAGACTTTTTCACTATTCAATAAATAGATTCAAATCTATTTGAATCTAGAATCAAACTTTCTGTTTGATTCTAATAGAATCAATAGAATAGCACTAGTTCGTATGTGACGTCTGCATATGTTCTAGAATTCTAATCTATTGATTCTAGACCAGCTAGAATCAATAGTAGATAGAACAGTGAAAGTTTGATTCTAGCTAGTCTATCTACTATTTCTATGAGTCATATGCAAGACGTCATTTTAGAAAAGACTTTTTCACTATTCAATAAATAGATTCAAATCTATTTGAATCTAGAATCAAACTTTCTGTTTGATTCTAATAGAATCAATAGAATAGCACTAGTTCGTATGTGACGTCTTGCATATGGTTCTAGAATTCTAATCTATTGATTCTAGACCAGCTAGAATCAATAGTAGATAGAACAGTGAAAGTTTGATTCTAGCTAGTCTATCTACTATTTCTATGAGTCATATGCAAGACGTCATTTTAGAAAAGACTTTTTCACTATTCAATAAATAGATTCAAATCTATTTGGATCTAGAATCAAACTTTCTGTTTGATTCTAATAGAATCAATAGAATAGCACTAGTTCGTATGTGACGTCTTGCATATGATTCTAGAATTCTAATCTATTGATTCTAGCTAGTCTATCTACTATTTCTATGAGTCATATGCAAGACGTCATTTTAGAAAAGACTTTTTCACCATTCAATAAATAGATTCAAATCTATTTGAATCTAGAATCAAACTTTCTGTTTGATTCTAATAGAATCAATAGAATAGCACTAGTTCGTATGTGACGTCTTGCATATGGTTCTAGAATTCTAATCTATTGATTCTAGACCAGCTAGAATCAATAGTAGATAGAACAGTGAAAGTTTGATTCTAGCTAGTCTATCTACTATTTCTATGAGTCATATGCAAGACGTCATTTTAGAAAAGACTTTTTCACTATTCAATAAATAGATTCAAATCTATTCGAATCTAGAATCAAACTTTCTGTTTGATTCTAATAGAATCAATAGAATAGCACTAGTTCGTATGTGACGTCTTGCATATGGTTCTAGAATTCTAATCTATTGATTCTAGCTAGTCTATCTACTATTTCTATGAGTCATATGCAAGACGTCATTTTAGAAAAGACTTTTTCACTATTCAATAAATAGATTCAAATCTATTTGAATCTAGAATCAAACTTTCTGTTTGATTCTAATAGAATCAATAGAATAGCACTAGTTCGTATGTGACGTCTTGCATATGGTTCTAGAATTCTAATCTATTGATTCTAGACCAGCTAGAATCAATAGTAGATAGAACAGTGAAAGTTTGATTCTAGCTAGTCTATCTACTATTTCTATGAGTCATATGCAAGACGTCATTTTAGAAAAGACTTTTTCACTATTCAATAAATAGATTCAAATCTATTTGAATCTAGAATCAAACTTTCTGTTTGATTCTAATAGAATCAGTAGAATAGCACTAGTTCGTATGTGACGTCTTGCATATGGTTCTAGAATTCTAATCTATTGATTCTAGCTAGTCTATCTACTATTTCTATGAGTCATATGCAAGACGTCATTTTAGAAAAGACTTTTTCACTATTCAATGAATAGATTCAAATCTATTTGAATCTAGAATCAAACTTTCTGTTTGATTCTAATAGAATCAATAGAATAGCACTAGTTCGTATGTGACGTCTTGCATATGGTTCTAGAATTCTAATCTATTGATTCTAGACCAGATAGAATCAATAGTAGATAGAACAGTGAAAGTTTGATTCTAGCTAGTCTATCTACTATTTCTATGAGTCATATGCATGACGTCATTTTAGAAAAGACTTTTTCACTATTCAATAAATAGATTCAAATCTATTTGAATCTAGAATCAAACTTTCTGTTTGATTCTAATAGAATCAATAGAATAGCACTAGTTCGTATGTGACGTCTTGCATAGGGTTCTAGAATTCTAATCTATTGATTCTAGCTAGTCTATCTACTATTTCTATGAGTCATATGCAAGACGTCATTTTAGAAAAGACTTTTTCACTATTCAATAAATAGATTCAAATCTATTTGAATCTAGAATCAAACTTTCTGTTTGATTCTAATAGAATCAATAGAATAGCACTAGTTCGTATGTGACGTCTTGCATATGGTTCTAGAATTCTAATCTATTGATTCTAGACCAGCTAGAATCAATAGTAGATAGAACAGTGAAAGTTTGATTCTAGCTAGTCTATCTACTATTTCTATGAGTCATATGCAAGACGTCATTTTAGAAAAGACTTTTTCACTATTCAATAAAGAGATTCAAATCTATTTGAATCTAGAATCAAACTTTCTGTTTGATTCTAATAGAATCAATAGAATAGCACTAGTTCGTATGTGACGTCTTGCATATGGTTCTAGAATTCTAATCTATTGATTCTAGCTAGTCTATCTACTATTTCTATGAGTCATTTGCAAGACGTCATTTTAGAAAAGACTTTTTCACTATTCAATAAATAGATTCAAATCTATTTGAATCTAGAATCAAACTTTCTGTTTGGTTCTAATAGAATCAATAGAATAGCACTAGTTCGTATGTGACGTCTTGCATATGGTTCTAGAATTCTAATCTATTGATTCTAGACCAGCTAGAATCAATAGTAGATAGAACAGTGAAAGTTTGATTCTAGCTAGTCTATCTACTATTTCTATGAGTCATATGCAAGACGTCATTTTAGAAAAGACTTTTTCACTATTCAATAAATAGATTCAAATCTATTTGAATCTAGAATCAAACTTTCTGTTTGATTCTAATAGAATCAATAGAATACCACTAGTTCGTATGTGACGTCTTGCATATGGTTCTAGAATTCTAATCTATTGATTCTAGCTAGTCTATCTACTATTTCTATGAGTCATATGCAAGACGTCATTTTAGAAAAGACTTTTTCACTATTCAATAAATCGATTCAAATCTATTTGAATCTAGAATCAAACTTTCTGTTTGATTCTAATAGAATCAATAGAATAGCACTAGTTCGTATGTGACGTCTTGCATATGGTTCTAGAATTCTAATCTATTGATTATAGACCAGCTAGAATCAATAGTAGATAGAACAGTGAAAGTTTGATTCTAGCTAGTCTATCTACTATTTCTATGAGTCATATGCAAGACGTCATTTTAGAAAAGACTTTTTCACTATTCAATAAATAGATTCAAATCTATTTGAATCTAGAATCAAACTTTCTGTTTGATTCTAATAGAATCAATAGAATAGCACTATTTCGTATGTGACGTCTTGCATATGGTTCTAGAATTCTAATCCATTGATTTTAGACCAGC
This sequence comes from Artemia franciscana, assembly GCF_032884065.1. Lineage (NCBI taxonomy): Eukaryota > Metazoa > Arthropoda > Branchiopoda > Anostraca > Artemiidae > Artemia > Artemia franciscana. Next base: position 25,028 of record NW_027063876.1, read on the forward strand.
TAGAATCAATAGTAGATAGAACAGTGAAAGTTTGATTCTAGCTAGTCTATCTACTATTTCTATGAGTCATATGCAAGATGTCATTTTAGAAAAGACTTTTTCACTATTCAATAAATAGATTCAAATCTATTTGAATCTAGAATCAAAATTTCTGTTTGATTCTAATAGAATCAAAGAATAGCACTAGTTCGTATGTGACGTCTTGCATATGGTTCTAGAATTCTAATCTATTGATTCTAGCTAGTCTATCTACTATTTCTATGAGTCATATGCAAGACGTCATTTTAGAAAAGACTTTTTCACTATTCAATAAATAGATTCAAATCTATTTGAATCTAGAATCAAACTTTCTGTTTGATTCTAATAGAATCAATAGAATAGCACTAGTTCGTATGTGACGTCTTGCATATGGTTCTAGAATTCTAATCTATTGATTCTAGACCAGCTAGAATCAATAGTAGATAGAACAGTGAAAGTTTGATTCTAGCTAGTCTATCTACTATTTCTATGAGTCATATGCAAGACTTCATTTTAGAAAAGAATTTTTCACTATTCAATAAATAGATTCAAATCTATTTGAATCTAGAATCAAACTTTCTGTTTGATTCTAATAGAATCAATAGAATAGCACTAGTTCGTATATGACGTCTTGCATATGGTTCTAGAATTCTAATCTATTGATTCTAGCTAGTCTATCTACTATTTCTATGAGTCAAATGCAAGACGTCATTTTAGAAAAGACTTTTTCACTATTCAATAAATAGATTCAAATCTATTTGAATCTAGAATCAAACTTTCTGTTTGATTCTAATAGAATCAATAGAATAGAACTAGTTCGTATGTGACGTCTTGCATATGGTTCTAGAATTCTAATCTATTGATTCTAGACCAGCTAGAATCGATAGTAGATAGAACAGTGAAAGTTTGATTCTAGCTAGTCTATCTACTATTTCTATGAGTCATATGCAAGACGTCATTTTAGAAAAGACTTTTTCACTATTCAATAAATAGATTCAAATCTATTTGAATCTAGAATCAAACTTTCTGTTTGATTCTAATAGAATCAATAGAATAGCACTAGTTCGTGTGTGACGTCTTGCATATGGTTCTAGAACTCTAATCTATTGATTCTAGCTAGTCTATCTACTATTTCTATGAGTCAAATGCAAGACGTCTTTTTAGAAAAGACTTTTTCAATATTCATTAAATAGATTCAAAGCTATTTGAATCTAGAATCAAACTTTCTGTTTGATTCTAATAGAATCAATAGAATAGCACTAGTTCGTATGTGACGTCTTGCATATGGTTCTAGAATTCTAATCTATTAATTCTAGACCAGCTAGAATCAATAGTAGATAGAACAGTGAAAGTTTGATTCTAGCTAGTCTATTTACTATTTCTATGAGTCATATGCAAGACGTCTTTTTAGAAAAGACTTTTTCACTATTCAATAAATAGATTCAAATCTATTTGAATCTAGAATCAAACTTTCTGTTTGATTCTAATAGAATCAATAGAATAGCACTAGTTCGTATGTGACGTCTTGCATATGGTTCTAGAATTCTAATCTATTGATTCTAGCTAGTCTATCTACTATTTCTATGAGTCATATGCAAGACGTCATTTTAGAAAAGACTTTTTCACTATTCAATAAATAGATTCAAATCTATTTGAATCTAGAATCAAACTTTCTGTTTGATTCTAATAGAATCAATAGAATACCACTAGTTCGTATGTGACGTCTTGCATATGGTTCTAGAATTCTAATCTATTGATTCTAGCTAGTCTATCTACTATTTCTATGAGTCATATGCAAGACGTCATTTTAGAAAAGACTTTTTCACTATTCAATAAATAGATTCAAATCTATTTGAATCTAGAATCAAACTTTCTGTTTGATTCTAATAGAATCAATAGAATAGCACTAGTTCGTATGTGACGTCTTGCATATGGTTCTAGAATTCTAATCTATTGATTCTAGACCAGCTAGAATCAATAGTAGATAGAACAGTGAAAGTTTGATTCTAGCTAGTCTATCTACTATTTCTATGAGTCATATGCAAGACGTCATTTTAGAAAAGACTTTTTCACTATTCAATAAATAGATTCAAATCTATTTGAATCTAGAATCAAACTTTCTGTTTGATTCTAATAGAATCAATAGAATAGCACTAGTTCGTATGTGACGTCTTGCATATGGTTCTAGAATTCTAATCTATTGATTCTAGCTAGTCTATCTACTATTTCTATGAGTCATATGCAAGACGTCATTTTAGAAAAGACTTTTTCACTATTCAATAAATAGATTCAAATCTATTTGAATCTAGAATCAAACTTTCTGTTTGATTCTAATAGAATCAATAGAATAGCACTAGTTCGTATGTGCCGTCTTGCATATGGTTCTAGAATTCTAATCTATTGATTCTAGACCAGCTAGAATCAATAGTAGATAGAACAGTGAAAGTTTGATTCTAGCTAATCTATCTACTATTTCTCTGAGTCATATGCAAGACGTCATTTTAAAAAAGACTTTTTCACTATTCAATAAATAGATTCAAATCTATTTGAATCTAGAATCAAACTTTCTGTTTGATTCTAATAGAATCAATAGAATAGCACTAGTTCGTATGTGACGTCTTGCATATGGTTCTAGAATTCTAATCTATTGATTCTAGCTAGTCTATCTACTATTTCTATGAGTCATATGCAAGACGTCATTTTAGAAAAGACTTTTTCACTATTCAATAAATAGATTCAAATCTATTTGAATCTAGAATCAAACTTTCTGTTTGATTCTAATAGAATCAATAGAATAGCACTAGTTCGTATGTGACGTCTTGCATATGGTTCTAGAATTCTAATCTATTGATTCTAGCTAGTCTATCTACTATTTCTATGAGTCATATACAAGACGTCATTTTAGAAAAGACTTTTTCACTATTCAATAAATAGATTCAAATCTATTTGAATCTAGAATCAAACTTTCTGTTTGATTCTAATAGAATCAATAGAATAGCACTAGTTCGTATGTGACGTCTTGCATATGGTTCTAGAATTCTAATGTATTGATTCTAGCTAGTCTATCTACTATTTCTATGAGTCATATGCAAGACGTCATTTTAGAAAAGACTTTTTCACTATTCAATAAATAGATTCAAATCTATTTGAATCTAGAATCAAACTTTCTGTTTGATTCTAATAGAATCAATAGAATAGCACTAGTTCGTATGTGACGTCTTGCATATGGTTCTAGAATTCTAATCTATTGATTCTAGACCAGCTAGAATCAATAGTAGATAGAACAGTGAAAGTTTGATTCTAGCTAGTCTATCTACTATTTCTATGAGTCATATGCAAGACGTCATTTTAGAAAAGACTTTTTCACTATTCAATAAACAGATTCAAATCTATTTGAATCTAGAATCAAACTTTCTGTTTGATTCTAATAGAATCAATAGAATAGCACTAGTTCGTATGTGACGTCTTGCATATGGTTCTAGAATTCTAATCTATTGATTCTAGCTAGTCTATCTACTATTTCTATGAGTCATTTGCAAGACGTCATTTTAGAAAAGACTTTTTCACTATTCAATAAATAGATTCAAATCTATTTGAATCTAGAATCAAACTTTCTGTTTGGTTCTAATAGAATCAATAGAATAGCACTAGTTCGTATGTGACGTCTTGCATATGGTTCTAGAATTCTAATCTATTGAATCTAGACCAGCTAGAATCAATAGTAGATAGAACAGTGAAAGTTTGATTCTAGCTAGTCTATCTACTATTTCTATGAGTCATATGCAAGACGTCATTTTAGAAAAGACTTTTTCACTATTCAATAAATAGATTCAAATCTATTTGAATCTAGAATCAAACTTTCTGTTTGATTCTAATAGAATCAATAGAATACCACTAGTTCGTATGTGACGTCTTGCATATGGTTCTAGAATTCTAATCTATTGATTCTAGCTAGTCTATCTACTATTTCTATGAGTCATATGCAAGACGTCATTTTAGAAAAGACTTTTTCACTATTCAATAAATCGATTCAAATCTATTTGAATCTAGAATCAAACTTTCTGTTTGATTCTAATAGAATCAATAGAATAGCACTAGTTCGTATGTGACGTCTTGCATATGGTTCTAGAATTCTAATCTATTGATTATAGACCAGCTAGAATCAATAGTAGATAGAACAGTGAAAGTTTGATTCTAGCTAGTCTATCTACTATTTCTATGAGTCATATGCAAGTCGTCATTTTAGAAAAGACTTTTTCACTATTCAATAAATAGATTCAAATCTATTTGAATCTAGAATCAAACTTTCTGTTTGATTCTAAATAGAATCAATAGAATAGCACTATTTCGTATGTGACGTCTTGCATATGTTCTAGAAATCTAATCTATTGATTTAGCTAGTCTATCTACTATTTCTATGAGTCATATGCAAGACGTCATTTTAGGAAAAGACTTTTTTCACTATTCAATTAATAGATTCAAATTTATTTGAATCTAGAATCAAACTTTCTGTTTGATTCTAATAGAATCAATAGAATTGCACTAGTTCGTATGTGGACGTCTTGCATATGGTTCTAGAATTCTAATCTATTGATTCTTAGACCAGCTAGAATCAATTGTAGGATAGAACAGTGAAAGTTTGATTCTAGCTAGTCTATCTACTATTTCTATGAGTCATATGCAAGACGTCCTATTTAGAAAAGACTTTTTCACTATTCAATAAATAGATTCAAATCTATTTGAATCTAGAATCAAACTTTCTGTTTGATTCTAATAGAATCAATAGAATAGCACAGTTCGTATGTGACGTCTTGCATATGGTTCTAGAATTCTAATCTATTGATTCTAGCTAGTCTATCTACTATTTCTATGAGTCATTTG
>NW_027063877.1:0-29888 GCF_032884065.1 Artemia franciscana
TTAAAAGGCTCTTTTCCTATTTCGAAAGTTTTAGTTTTCGAGGGTAATAGCTACGTATGTTGGAAAAATGAAGATATTAGACTATTTTATGATTGCACATGGTAAAGAATGTGATTAAAGGCTCTTTTCCTATGTCAAAAGTTTTAGTTTTCGAGGGTAATAGCTACGTATGTTGAAAAATGAAGATATTAGACTATTTTATGAATTGCAAATGGTAACGAATGTGATTAAAGGCTCTTTTCCTATGTCAAAAGTTTTAGTTTTCGAGGGTAATAGCTACGTATGTTGAAAAATGAAGATATTAGACTATTTTATGATTGCAACATGGTAAAGAATGTGATTAAAGGCTCTTTTCCTATGTCAAAGTTTTAGTTTTCGAGGGTAATAGCTACGTCTGTTGGAAAAATGAAGATATTAGACTATTTATGATTGCACATGGTAAAGAATGTGCTTAAAGGCTCTTTTCCTATGTCAAAAGTTTTAGTTTTCGAGGGTAATAGCTACGTATGTTGAAAAAATGAAGATATTAGACTATTTTATGATTTGCACATGGTAAAGAATGTGATTAAAGGCTCTTTTCCTATGTCAAAAGTTTTAGTTTTCGAGGGTAATAGCTACGTATGTTGAAAAATGAAGATATTAGACTATTTTATGATTGCACATGGTAAAGATTGTGATTTAAAGGCTCTTTTCCTATTTCAAAAGTTTTCGTTTTCAAGGTAATAGCTACGTATGTTGGAAAAATGAAGATATTAGACTATTTTATGATTGCACATGGTAAAGAATGTGATTAAAGGCTCTTTTCCTATGTCAAAAGTTTTAGTTTTCGAGGGTAATAGCTACGTATGTTGAAAAAATGAAGATATTAGACTATTTTATAATTGCAAATGGTAACGAATGTGATTAAAGGCTCTTTTCCTATGTCAAAAGTTTTAGTTTTCGAGGGTAATAGCTACGTATGTTGGAAAAATGAAGATATTAGACTATTTTATGATTGCACATGGTAAAGGAAGTGCTTAAGGCTCTTTTCCTATTTCAAAAGTTTAGTTTTCGAGGGTAATAGCTACGTATGTTGAAAAAATGAAGATTTTAGACTATTTTATGATTGCAAATGGTAAAGAATGTGATTAAAGGCTCTTTTTTCCTATTTCAAAAGTTTTCGTTTTCGAGGGTAATAGCTACGTATGTTGGAAAAATGAAGATATTAGACTATTTATGATTGCAAATGGTAAAGAATGTGATTAAAGGCTCTTTTCCTATGTCAAAAGTTTTAGTTTTCCAGGGTAATAGCTACGTATGTTGAAAAATGAAGATTTTAGACTATTTTATGATTGCACATGGTAAAGAAAGTGCTGAAAGGCTCTTTTCCTATTTCAAAAGTTTTAGTTTTCGAGGGTAATAGCTACGTATGTTGAAAAAATGAAGATATTAGACTATTTTATAATTGCAAATGGTAACGAATGTGATTAAAGGCTCTTTTCCTATGTCAAAAGTTTTAGTTTTCGAGGGTAATAGCTACGTATGTTGAAAAAATGAAGATATTAGACTATATTATAATTGCAAATGGTAACGAATGTGATTAAAGGCTCTTTTCCTATGTCAAAAGTCTTAGTTTTTGAGGGTAATAGCTACGTATGTTGAAAAAATGAAGATATTAGACTATTTTATGATTGCACACGGTAAAGAATGTGATTAAAGGCTCTTTTCCTATGTCAAAAGTTTTAGTTTTCGAGGGTAATAGCTACGTATGTTTGGAAAATGAAGATATTAGACTATTTTATGATTGCACATGGTAAAGAAAGTGCTTAAAGGCTCTTTTCCTATTTCAAAAGTTTTAGTTTTCGAGGGTAATAGCTACGTATGTTTAAAAAATGAAGATATTAGACTATTTTATGATTGCAAATGGTAAAGAATGTGATTAAATGCTCTTTTCCTATGTCAAAAGTTTAGTTTTCGAGGGTAATTTCTACGTATGTTGAAAAAATGAAGATATTAGACTATTTTATGATTGCAAATGGTAAAGAATGTGATTAAAGGCTTTTTTCCTATGTCAATAGTTTTCGTTTCGAGGGTAATAGCTACGTATGTTGGAAAAATGAAGATATTAGACTATTTTATGGTTGCACATGGTAAAGAATGAGATTAAGGCTCTTTTCCTATGTCAAAAGTTTTAGTTTTCGAGGGTAATAGCTACGTATGTTGAAAAAATGAAGATATTAGACTATTTTATGATTGCACATGGTAAAGAATGTGATTAAAGGCTCTTTTCCTATGTCAAAAGTTTTAGTTTTCGAGGGTAATAGCTACGTATGTTGGAAAAATGAAGATAATAGACTATTTTATGATTACACATGGTAAAGAATGTGATTAAAGCCTCTTTTCCTATGTCAAAAGTTTTAGTTTCGAGGGTAATAGCTACGTATGTTGAAAAAAAGAAGATATTAGACTATTTTATAATTGCAAATGGTAACGAATGTGATTAAAGGCTCTTTTCCTATGTCAAAAGTTTTAGTTTTCGAGGGTAATAGCTACGTATGTTGAAAAAATGAAGATATTAGACTATTTTATAATTGCAAATGGTAACGAATGTGATTAAAGGCTCTTTTCCTATGTCAAAAGTTTTAGTTTTCGAGGGTAATAGCTACGTATGTTGAAAAAATGAAGATATTAGACTATATTATAATTGCAAATGGTAACGAATGTGATTAAAGGCTCTTTTCCTATGTCAAAAGTTTTAGTTTTCGAGGGTAATAGCTACGTATGTTGAAAAAATGAAGATATTAGACTATTTTATGATTGCACATGGTAAAGAATGTGATTAAAGGCTCTTTTCCTATGTCAAAAGTTTTAGTTTTCGAGGGTAATAGCTACGTATGTTTGAAAAATGAAGATATTAGACTATTTTATGATTGCACATGGTAAAGAAAGTGCTTAAAGGCTCTTTTCCTATTTCAAAAGTTTTAGTTTTCGAGGGTAATAGCTACGTATGTGAAAAAATGAAGATAATAGACTATTTTATGATTGCAAATGGTAAAGAATGTGATTAAAGGCTCTTTCCTATGTCAAAAGTTTTAGTTTTCGAGGGTAATAGCTACGTATGTTGAAAAAATGAAGATATTAGACTATTTTATGATTGCAAATTTTAAAGAAATGTGATTAAAGGCTCTTTTCCTATGTCAAAAGTTTTTTGTTTCGAGGTTAATAGCTACGTATGTTGGAAAAATGAAGATATTAGACTATTTTATGGTTGCACATGGTAAAAGAATGTGATTAAAGGCTCTTTTCCTATGTCAAAAGTTTTAGTTTTCGAGGGTAATAGCTACGTATGTTGAAAAAATGAAGATATTAGACTATTTTATGATTGCACATGGTAAAGAATGTGATTAAAGGCTCTTTTCCTATGTCAAAAGTTTTAGTTTTCGAGGGTAATAGCTACGTATGTTGGAAAAATGAAGATATTAGACTATTTTATGATTGCACATGGTAAATAATGTGATTAAAGGCTCTTTTCCTATGTCAAAGTTTAGTTTTCGAGGGTAATAGCTACGTATGTTGAAAAAATGAAGATATTAGACTATTTTATTATTGCAAATGGTAACGAATGTGATTAAAGGCTCTTTTCCTATGTCAAAAGTTTTAGTTTTCGAGGGTAATAGCTACGTATGTTTAAAAAATGAAGATATTAGACTATTTTATAATTGCAAATGGTAACGAATGTGATTAAAGTCTCTTTTCCTATGTCAAAAGTTTTAGTTTTCGAGGGTAATAGCTACGTATGTTGAAAAAATGAAGATATTAGACTATTTATGATTGCACATGGTAAAGAATGTGATTAAAGGCTCTTTTCCTATGTCAAAAGTTTTAGTTTTCGAAAGTAATAGCTACGTATGTTGGAAAAATGAAGATATTAGACTATTTTATGATTGCACATGGTAAAGAAAATGCTTAAAGGCTCTTTTCCTATTTCAAAAGTTTCAGTTTTCGAGGGTAATAGCTACGTATGTTGAAAAATTGAAGATATTAGACTATTTTATGATTGCAAATGGTAAAGAATGTGATTAAAGGCTCTTTTCCTTTGTCAAAAGTTTTAGTTTTCGAGGGTAATAGCTACGTATGTTGGAAAAAATGAAGATATTAGACTATTTTATGATTGCAAATGGTAAAGAATGTGATTAAAGGCTCTTTTCCTATGTCAAAAGTTTTCGTTTTCGAGGGTAATAGCTACGTATGTTGAAAAATGAAGATATTAGACTATTTTATAATTGCAAATGGTAACGAATGTGATTAAAGGCTCTTTTCCTATGTCAAAAGTTTTAGTTTTCGAGGGTAATAGCTACGTATGTTGAAAAAATGAAGATATTAGACTATTTTATGATTGCAAATGGTAAAGAATGTGATTAAAGGCTCTTTTCCTATGTCAAAAGTTTTAGTTTTCGAGGTAATAGCTACGTATGTTGGAAAAAATGAAGATATTAGACTATTTTATGATTGCACATGGTAAAGAATGTAATTAAAGGCTCTTTTCCTATGTCAAAAGTTTTAGTTTTCGAGGGTAATAGCTACGTATGTTGAAAAATGAAGATATTAGACTATTTTATGATTGCAAATGGTAAAGAATGTGATTAAAGGCTCTTTTCCTATGTCAAAAGTTTTAGTTTTCGAGGGTAATAGCTACGTATGTTGAAAAAATGAAGATATTAGACTATTTTATGATTGCAAATGGTAAAGAATGTGATTAAAGGCTCTTTTCCTATGTCAAAAGTTTTAGTTTTCGAGGGTAATAGCTACGTATGTTGAAAAAATGAAGATATTAGACTATTTTATGATAGCAAATGGTAAAGAATGTGATTAAAGGCTCTTTTCCTATGTCAAAAGTTTTAGTTTTCGAGGGTAATAGCTACGTATGTTGAAAAAATGAAGATATTAGACTATTTTATGATTGCACATGGTAAAGAAGGTGATTAAAGGCTCTTTTCCTATGTCAAAAGTTTTAGTTTTCAAGGGTAATAGCTACGTATGTTGAAAAAAATGAAGATATTAGACTATTTTATGATTGCAAATGGTAAAGAATGTGATTAAAGGCTCTTTTCCTATGTCAAAAGTTTTAGTTTTCGAGGGTAATAGCTACGTATGTTGAAAAAATGAAGATATTAGACTATTTTATGATTGCAAATGGTAAAGAATGTGATTAAAGGCTCTTTTCCTATGTCAAAAGTTTTAGTTTTCGAGGGTAATAGCTACGTATGTTGGAAAAATGAAGATATTAGACTATTTTATAATTGCAATGGTAACGAATGTGATTAAAGGCTCTTTTCCTATGTCAAAAGTTTTAGTTTTCGAGGGTAATAGCTACGTATGTTGAAAAAATGAAGATATTAGACTATTTTATGATTGCAATGGTAAAGAATGTGATTAAAGGCTCTTTTCCTATGTCAAAAGTTTTAGTTTTCGAGGGTAATAGCTACGTATGTTGGAAAAAATGAAGATATTAGACTATTTTATGATTGCACATGGTAAAGAATGTGATTAAAGGCTCTTTTCCTATGTCAAAAGTTTTAGTTTTCGAGGGTAATAGCTACGTATGTTGAAAAATGAAGATATTAGACTATTTTATGATTGCAATGGTAAAGAATGTGATAAAGGCTCTTTTCCTATGTCAAAAGTTTTAGTTTTCGAGGGTAATAGCTACGTATGTTGAAAAAATGAAGATATTAGACTATTTTATGATTGCAAATGGTAAAGAATGTGATTAAAGGCTCTTTTCCTATGTCAAAAGTTTTAGTTTTCGAGGGTAATAGCTACGTATGTTGGAAAAAATGAAGATATTAGACTATTTTATGATTGCACATGGTAAAGAGTGCTTAAAGGCTCTTTTCCTATTTCAAAAGTTTTAGTTTTCGAGGTAATAGCTACGTATGTTGAAAAATGAAGATATTAGACTATTTTATGATTGCAAATGGTAAAGAATGTGATTAAAGGCTCTTTTCCTATTTCAAAAGTTTTAGTTTTCGAGGGGTAATAGCTACGTATGTTGAAAAAATGAAGATATTAGACTATTTTATGATTGCAAATGGTAAAGAATGTGATTAAAGGCTCTTTTCCTATGTCAAAAGTTTTAGTTTTCGAGGGTAATAGCTACGTATGTTGGAAAAATGAAGATATTAGACTATTTTATGATTGCAAATGGTAAAGAATGTGATTAAAGGCTCTTTTCCTATGTCAAAAGTTTTAGTTTTCGAGGGTAATAGCTACGTATGTTGAAAAAATGAAGATATTAGACTATTTTATGATTGCAAATGGTAAAGAATGTGATTAAAGGCTCTTTTCCTATTTCAAAAGTTTTAGTTTTCGGGGGTAATAGCTACGTATGTTGGAAAAATGAAGATATTAGACTATTTTATGATTGCACATGGTAAAGAAAGTGCTTAAAGGCTCTTTTCCTATTTCAAAAGTTTTAGTTTTCGAGGGTAATAGCTACGTATGTTGAAAAAATGAAGATATTAGACTATTTTATGATTGCACATGGTAAAGAATGTGATTAAAGGCTCTTTTCCTATGTCAAAAGTTTTAGTTTTCGAGGGTAATAGCTACGTATGTTGGAAAAATGAAGATATTAGACTATTTTATGATTGCACATGGTAAAGAATGTGATTAAAGGCTCTTTTCCTATGTCAAAAGTTTTAGTTTTCGAGGGTAATAGCTACGTATGTTGGAAAAATGAAGATATTAGACTATTTTATGATTGCACATGGTAAAGAAAGTGCTTAAAGGCTCTTTTCCTATTTCAAAAGTTTTAGTTTTCGAGGGTAATAGCTACGTATGTTGAAAAAATGAAGATATTAGACTATTTTAAGATTGCACATGGTAAAGAATGTGATTAAAGGCTCTTTTCCTATGTCAAAAGTTTTAGTTTTCGAGGGTAATAGCAACGTATGTTGGAAAAATGAATATGTTAGACTATCTTATGATTGCACATGGTAAAGAATGTGATTAAAGGCTCTTTTCCTATGTCAAAAGTTTTAGTTTTCGAGGGTACTAGCTACTTATGTTGGAAAAAATGAAGATATTAGACTATTTTATGATTGCACATGGTAAAGAAGTGCTTAAAGGCTCTTTTCCTATTTCAAAAGTTTTAGTTTTCGAGGGTAATAGCTACGTAAGTTGGAAAAAATGAAGATATTAGACTATTTTATGATTGCACATGGTAAAGAAAGTGCTTAAAGGCTCTTTTCCTATTTCAAAAGTTTTAGTTTTCGAGGGTAATAGCTACGTATGTTGAAAAAATGAAGATATTAGACTATTTTATGATTGTAAATGGTAAAGAATGTGATTAAAGGCTCTTTTCCTATGTCAGAAGTTTTAGTTTTCGAGGGTAATAACTACGTATGTTGAAAAAATGAAGATATTAGACTATTTTATAATTGCAAATGGCAAAGATAGTGCTTAAAGGCTCTTTTCCTATTTCAAAAGTTTTAGTTTTCGAGGGTAATAGCTACGTATGTTGAAAAAATGAAGATATTAGACTATTTTATGATTGCAAATGGTAAAGAATGTGATTAAAGGCTCTTTTCCTATGTCAAAAGTTTTAGTTTTCGAGGGTAATAGCTACGTATGTTGGAAAAATGAAGATATTAGACTATTTTATGATTGCACATGGTAAAGAAAGTGCTTAAAGGCTCTTTTTCTATTTCAAAAGTTTTAGTTTTCGAGGGTAATAGCTACGTATGTTGGAAAAATGAAGATATTAGACTATTTTATGATTGCACATAGTAAAGAAAGTGCTTAAAGGCTCTTTTCCTATTTCAAAAGTTTTAGTTTTCGAGGGTAATAGCTACGTATGTTGGAAAAATGAAGATATTAGACTATTTTATGATTGCACATGGTAAAGAAAGTGCTTAAAGGCTCTTTTCCTATTTCAAAAGTTTTAGTTTTCGAGGGTAATAGCTACGTATGTTGAAAAAATTAAGATATTAGACTATTTTATGATTGCAAATGGTAAAGAATGTGATTAAAGGCTCTTTTCCTATTTCAAAAGTTTTAGTTTTCGAGGGTAATAGCTACGTATGTTGAAAAAATGAAGATATTAGACTATTTTATAATTGCAAATGGTAACGAATGTGATTAAAGGCTCTTTTCCTATGTCAAAAGTTTTAGTTTTCGAGGGTAATAGCTACGTATGTTGAAAAAATGAAGATATTAGACTATTTTATGATTGCAAATGGTAAAGAATGTGATTAAAGGCTCTTTTCCTATGTCAAAAGTTTTAGTTTTCGAGGGTAATAGCTACGTATGTTGAAAAAATGAAGATATTAGACTATTTTATGATTGCACATGGTAAAGAATGTGATTAAAGGCTCTTTTCCTATGTCAAAAGTTTTAGTTTTCGAGGGTAATAGCTACGTATGTTGAAAAAAGAAGATATTAGACTATTTTATGATTGCAAATGGTAAAGAATGTGATTAAAGGCTCTTTTCCTATGTCAAAAGTTTTAGTTTTCGAGGGTAATAGCTACGTATGTTGAAAAAATGAAGATATTAGACTATTTTATGATTGCACATGGTAAAGAATGTGATTAAAGGCTCTTTTCCTATGTCAAAAGTTTTAGTTTTCGAGGGTAATAGCTACGTATGTTGAAAAAATGAAGATATTAGACTATTTTATGATTGCACATGGTAAAGAATGTGATTAAAGGCTCTTTTCCTATGTCAAAAGTTTTAGTTTTCGAGGGTAATAGCTACGTATGTTGAAAAAATGAAGATATTAGACTATTTTATGATTGCACATGGTAAAGAAAGTGCTTAAAGGCTCTTTTCCTATTTCAAAAGTTTTAGTTTTCGAGGGTAATAGCTACGTATGTTGAAAAAATGAAGATATTAGACTATTTTATGATTGCAAATGGTAAAGAATGTGATTAAAGGCTCTTTTCCTATGTCAAAAGTTTTAGTTTTCGAGGGTAATAGCTACGTATGTTGGAAAAATGAAGATATTAGACTATTTTATGATTGCACATGGTAAAGAAAGTGCTTAAAGGCTCTTTTCCTATTCAAAAGTTTTAGTTTTCGAGGGTAATAGCTACGTATGTTGGAAAAATGAAGATATTAGACTATTTTATGATTGCACATGGTAAAGAAAGTGCTTAAAGGCTCTTTTCCTATTTCAAAATTTATCTTTTGAATTCAGCTTAATAACTCGTAGCTTAATAGCTGAAGATATTAGACTATTTTATAATTGCAAATGGTAAAGAAACTCGTAGCTTAATAGCTGAAGATATTAGACTATTTTATGATTGCACATGGTAAAGAAAGTGCTTAAAGGCTCTTTTCCTATTTCAAAAGTTTTAGTTTTCGAGGGTAATAGCTACGTATGTTGAAAAAATGAAGATATTAGACTATTTTATGATTGCACATGGTAAAGAAAGTGCTTAAAGGCTCTTTTCCTATTTCAAAAGTTTTAGTTTTCGAGGGTAATAGCTACGTATGTTGGAAAAATGAAGATATTAGACTATTTTATGATTGCACATGGTAAAGAAAGTGCTTAAAGGCTCTTTTCCTATTTCAAAAGTTTTAGTTTTCGAGGGTAATAGCTACGTATGTTGGAAAAATGAAGATATTAGACTATTTTATGATTGCACATGGTAAAGAAAGTGCTTAAAGGCTCTTTTCCTATTTCAAAAGTTTTAGTTTTCGAGGGTAATAGCTACGTATGTTGAAAAAATGAAGATATTAGACTATTTTATGATTGCAAATGGTAAAGAATGTGATTAAAGGCTCTTTTCCTATTTCAAAAGTTTTAGTTTTCGAGGGTAATAGCTACGTATGTTGAAAAAATGAAGATATTAGACTATTTTATAATTGCAAATGGTTACGAATGTGATTAAAGGCTATTTTCCTATTTCAAAAGTTTTAGTTTTCGAGGGTAATAGCTACGTATGTTGGAAAAATGAAGATATTAGACTATTTTATGATTGCAAATGGTAAAGAAAGTGCTTAAAGGCTCTTTTCCTATGTCAAAAGTTTTAGTTTTCGAGGGTAATAGCTACGTATGTTGAAAAAATGAAGATATTAGACTATTTTATAATTGCAAATGGTAAAGAAAGTGCTTAAAGGCTCTTTTCCTATGTCAAAAGTTTTAGTTTTCGAGGGTAATAGCTACGTATGTTGGAAAAATGAAGATATTAGACTATTTTATGATTGCACATGGTAAAGAAAGTGCTTAAAGGCTCTTTTCCTATGTCAAAAGTTTTAGTTTTCGAGGGTAATAGCTACGTATGTTGAAAAAATGAAGATATTAGACTATTTTATAATTGCAAATGGTAACAAATGTGATTAAAGGCTCTTTTCCTATGTCAAAAGTTTTAGTTTTCGAGGGTAATAGCTACGTATGTTGAAAAAATGAAGATATTAGACTATTTTATGATTGCAAATGGTAAAGAAAGTGCTTAAAGGCTCTTTTCCTATTTCAAAAGTTTTAGTTTTCGAGGGTAATAGCTACGTATGTTGAAAAAATGAAGATATTAGACTATTTTATGATTGCAAATGGTAAAGAATGTGATTAAAGGCTCTTTTCCTATGTCAAAAGTTTTAGTTTTCGAGGGTAATAGCTACGTATGTTGGAAAAATGAAGATATTAGACTATTTTATGATTGCACATGGTAAAGAAAGTGATTAAAGGCTCTTTTCCTATGTCAAAAGTTTTAGTTTTCGAGGGTAATAGCTACGTATGTTGGAAAAATGAAGATATTAGACTATTTTATGATTGCAAATGGTAAAGAAAGTGCTTAAAGGCTCTTTTCCTATTTCAAATTTATTTTTGAATTCAGCTTAATAACTCGTAGCTTAATAGCTGAAGATATTAGACTATTTTATAATTGCAAATGGTAAAGAAACTCGTAGCTTAATAGCTGAAGATATTAGACTATTTTATAATTGCAAATGGTAAAGAATGTGATTAAAGGCTCTTTTCCTATGTCAAAAGTTTTAGTTTTCGAGGGTAATAGCTACGTATGTTGAAAAAATGAAGATATTAGACTATTTTATGATTGCAAATGGTAAAGAATGTGATTAAAGGCTCTTTTCCTATGTCAAAAGTTTTAGTTTTCGAGGGTAATAGCTACGTATGTTGGAAAAATGAAGATATTAGACTATTTTATGATTGCACATGGTAAAGAAAGTGCTTAAAGGCTCTTTTCCTATTTCAAAAGTTTTAGTTTTCGAGGGTAATAGCTACGTATGTTGGAAAAAATGAAGATATTAGACTATTTTATGATTGCACATGGTAAAGAAAGTGCTTAAAGGCTCTTTTCCTATTTCAAAAGTTTTAGTTTTCGAGGGTAATAGCTACGTATGTTGGAAAAAATGAAGATATTAGACTATTTTATGATTGCACATGGTAAAGAAAGTGCTTAAAGGCTCTTTTCCTATTTCAAAAGTTTTAGTTTTCGAGGGTAATAGCTACGTATGTTGAAAAAATGAAGATATTAGACTATTTTATGATTGCAAATGGTAAAGAATGTGATTAAAGGCTCTTTTCCTATTTCAAAAGTTTTAGTTTTCGAGGGTAATAGCTACGTATGTTGAAAAAATGAAGATATTAGACTATTTTATAATTGCACATGGTAACGAATGTGATTAAAGGCTCTTTTCCTATTTCAAAAGTTTTAGTTTTCGAGGGTAATAGCTACGTATGTTGAAAAATGAAGATATTAGACTATTTTATGATTGCACATGGTAAAGAAAGTGCTTAAAGGCTCTTTTCCTATGTCAAAAGTTTTAGTTTTCGAGGGTAATAGCTACGTATGTTGAAAAAATGAAGATATTAGACTATTTTATAATTGCAAATGGTAAAGAAAGTGCTTAAAGGCTCTTTTCCTATTTCAAAAGTTTTAGTTTTCGAGGGTAATAGCTACGTATGTTGGAAAAATGAAGATATTAGACTATTTTATGATTGCACATGGTAAAGAAAGTGCTTAAAGGCTCTTTTCCTATTTCAAAAGTTTTAGTTTTCGAGGGTAATAGCTACGTATGTTGGAAAAAATGAAGATATTAGACTATTTTATGATTGCACATGGTAAAGAAAGTGCTTAAAGGCTCTTTTCCTATTCAAAAGTTTTAGTTTTCGAGGGTAATAGCTACGTATGTTGGAAAAATGAAGATATTAGACTATTTTATGATTGCACATGGTAAGAAAGTGATTAAAGGCTCTTTTCCTATGTCAAAAGTTTTAGTTTTCGAGGGTAATAGCTACGTATGTTGAAAAATGAAGATATTAGACTATTTTATGATTGCACATGGTAACGAAAGTGCTTAAAGGCTATTTTCCTATTTCAAAAGTTTTAGTTTTCGAGGGTAATAGCTACGTATGTTGGAAAAATGAAGATATTAGACTATTTTATGATTGCACATGGTGAAGAAAGTGCTTAAAGGCTCTTTTCCTATGTCAAAAGTTTTAGTTTTCGAGGGTAATAGCTACGTATGTTGAAAAAATGAAGATATTAGACTATTTTATGATTGCACATGGTAAAGAAAGTGCTTAAAGGCTCTTTTCCTATTTCAAAAGTTTTAGTTTTCGAGGGTAATAGCTACGTATGTTGGAAAAATGAAGATATTAGACTATTTTATGATTGCACATGGTAAAGAAAGTGCTTAAAGGCTCTTTTCCTATTTCAAAAGTTTTAGTTTTCGAGGGTAATAGCTACGTATGTTGAAAAAATGAAGATATTAGACTATTTTATGATTGCAAATGGTAAAGAAAGTGATTAAAGGCTCTTTTCCTATGTCAAAAGTTTTAGTTTTCGAGGGTAATAGCTACGTATGTTGAAAAAATGAAGATATTAGACTATTTTATGATTGCAAATGGTAAAGAAAGTGCTTAAAGGCTCTTTTCCTATTTTAAAAGTTTTAGTTTTCGAGGGTAATAGCTACGTATGTTGAAAAAATGAAGATATTAGACTATTTTATGATTGCAAATGGTAAAGAATGTGATTAAAGGCTCTTTTCCTATGTCAAAAGTTTTAGTTTTCGAGGGTAATAGCTACGTATGTTGGAAAAATGAAGATATTAGACTATTTTATGATTGTACATGGTAAAGAAAGTGCTTAAAGGCTCTTTTCCTATTTCAAAAGTTTTAGTTTTCGAGGGTAATAGCTACGTATGTTGGAAAAATGAAGATATTAGACTATTTTATGATTGCACATGGTAAAGAAAGTGCTTAAAGGCTCTTTTCCTATTTCAAAAGTTTTAGTTTTCGAGGGTAATAGCTACGTATGTTGGAAAAATGAAGATATTAGACTATTTTATGATTGCACATGGTAAAGAAAGTGCTTAAAGGCTCTTTTCCTATTTCAAAAGTTTTAGTTTTCGAGGGTAATAGCTACGTATGTTGAAAAAATGAAGATATTAGACTATTTTATGATTGCAAATGGTAAAGAAAGTGCTTAAAGGCTCTTTTCCTATTTCAAAAGTTTTAGTTTTCGAGGGTAATAGCTACGTATGTTGAAAAAATGAAGATATTAGACTATTTTATGATTGCAAATGGTAAAGAAAGTGCTTAAAGGCTCTTTTCCTATTTCAAAAGTTTTAGTTTTCGAGGGTAATAGCTACGTATGTTGAAAAAATGAAGATATTAGACTATTTTATGATTGCAAATGGTAAAGAATGTGATTAAAGGCTCTTTTCCTATGTCAAAAGTTTTAGTTTTCGAGGGTAATAGCTACGTATGTTGGAAAAATGAAGATATTAGACTATTTTATGATTGCAAATGGTAAAGAATGTGATTAAAGGCTCTTTTCCTATGTCAAAAGTTTTAGTTTTCTAGGGTAATAGCTACGTACGTTGGAAAAATGAAGATATTAGACTATTTTATGATTGCATATGGTAAAGAAAGTGCTTAAAGGCTCTTTTCCTATTTCTAAAGTTTTAGTTTTCGAGGGTAATAGCTACGTATGTTGAAAAAATGAAGATATTAGACTATTTTGTAATTGCAAATGGTAACCAATGTGATTAAAGGCTCTTTTCATATGTCAAAAGTTTTAGTTTTCGAGGGTAATAGCTACGTATGTTGGAAAAATGAAGATATTAGACTATTTTATGATTGCACATGGTAAAGAAAGTGCTTAAAGGCTCTTTTCCTATTTCAAAAGTTTTAGTTTTCGAGGGTAATAGCTACGTATTTTGAAAAAATGAAGATATTAGACTATTTTATAATTGCAAATGGTAACGAATGTGATTAAAGGCTCTTTTCCTATGTCAAAAGTTTTAGTTTTCGAGGGTAATAGCTACGTATGTCGAAAAAATGAAGACAGTAGACTATTTTATGATTGCAAATGGTAAAGAATGTGATTAAAGGCTCTTTTCCTATGTCAAAAGTTTTAGTTTTCGAGGGTAATAGCTACGTATGTTTGAAAAATGAAGATATTAGACTATTTTATGATTGCACATGGTAAAGAAAGTGCTTAAAGGCTCTTTTCCTATTTCAAAAGTTTTAGTTTTCGAGGGTAATAGCTACGTATGTTGAAAAAATGAAGATATTAGACTATTTTATGATTGCAAATGGTAAAGAAAGTGATTAAAGGCTCTTTTCCTATGTCAAAAGTTTTAGTTTTCGAGGGTAATAGCTACGTATGTTGAAAAAATGAAGATATTAGACTATTTTATGATTGCAAATGGTAAAGAATGTGATTAAAGGCTCTTTTCCTATGTCAAAAGTTTTCGTTTTCGAGGGTAATAGCTACGTATGTTGAAAAAATGAAGATATTAGACTATTTTATGATTGCACATGGTAAAGAATGTGATTAAAGGCTCTTTTCCTATGTCAAAAGTTTATTTTTCGAGGGTAATAGCTACGTATGTTGAAAAAATGAAGATATTAGACTATTTTATGATTGCACATGGTAAAGAATGTGATTAAAGGCTCTTTTCCTATGTCAAAAGTTTTAGTTTTCGAGGGTAATAGCTACGTATGTTGAAAAAATGAAGATATTAGACTATTTTATGATTGCACATGGTAAAGAAAGTGCTTAAAGGCTCTTTTCCTATGTCAAAAGTTTTAGTTTTCGAGGGTAATAGCTACGTATGTTGAAAAAATGAAGATATTAGACTATTTTATGATTGCACATGGTAAAGAAAGTGCTTAAAGGCTCTTTTCCTATGTCAAAAGTTTTAGTTTTCGAGGGTAATAGCTACGTATGTTGAAAAAATGAAGATATTAGACTATTTTATGATTGCACATGGTAAAGAAAGTGCTTAAAGGCTCTTTTCCTATGTCAAAAGTTTTAGTTTTCGAGGGTAATAGCTACGTATGTTGGAAAAATGAAGATATTAGACTATTTTATGATTGCACATGGTAAAGAAAGTGCTTAAAGGCTCTTTTCCTATTTCAAAAGTTTTAGTTTTCGAGGGTAATAGCTACGTATGTTGGAAAAATGAAGATATTAGACTATTTTATGATTGCACATGGTAAAGAATGTGATTAAAGGCTCTTTTCCTATGTCAAAAGTTTTAGTTTTCGAGGGTAATAGCTACGTATGTTGGAAAAATGAAGATATTAGACTATTTTATGATTGCACATGGTAAAGAAAGTGCTTAAAGGCTCTTTTCCTATTTCAAAAGTTTTAGTTTTCGAGGGTAATAGCTACGTATGTTTGAAAAAAATGAAGATATTGACTATTTTATGATTGCAAATGGTAAAGAATGTGATTAAAGGCTCTTTTCCTATGTCAAAAGTTTTAGTTTTCGAGGGTAATAGCTACGTATGTCGAAAAATGAAGATATAGACTATTTTATGATTGCAAATGGTAAAGAATGTGATTAAAGGCTCTTTTCCTATGTCAAAAGTTTTAGTTTTCGAGGGTAATAGCTACGTATGTTTGAAAAATGAAGATATTAGACTATTTTATGATTGCAAATGGTAAAGAAAGTGATTAAAGGCTCTTTTCCTATGTCAAAAGTTTTAGTTTTCGAGGGTAATAGCTACGTATGTTGAAAAAATGAAGATATTAGACTATTTTATGATTGCAAATGGTAAAGAAAGTGATTAAAGGCTCTTTTCCTATGTCAAAAGTTTTAGTTTTCGAGGGTAATAGCTACGTATGTTGAAAAAATGAAGATATTAGACTATTTTATGATTGCAAATGGTAAAGAATGTGATTAAAGGCTCTTTTCCTATGTCAAAAGTTTTCGTTTTCGAGGGTAATAGCTACGTATGTTGAAAAATGAAGATATTAGACTATTTTATGATTGCACATGGTAAAGAATGTGATTAAAGGCTCTTTTCCTATGTCAAAAGTTTATTTTTCAAGGGTAATAGCTACGTATGTTGAAAAAATGAAGATATTAGACTATTTTATGATTGCACATGGTAAAGAATGTGATTAAAGGCTCTTTTCCTATGTCAAAAGTTTTAGTTTTCGAGGGTAATAGCTACGTATGTTGAAAAATGAAGATATTAGACTATTTTATGATTGCACATGGTAAAGAAAGTGCTTAAAGGCTCTTTTCCTATGTCAAAAGTTTTAGTTTTCGAGGGTAATAGCTACGTATGTTGAAAAAATGAAGATATTAGACTATTTTATGATTGCACATGGTAAAGAAAGTGCTAAAAAGGCTCTTTTCCTATTTCAAAAGTTTTAGTTTTCGAGGGTAATAGCTACGTATGTTGAAAAAATGAAGATATTAGACTATTTTATGATTGCACATGGTAAAGAAAGTGCTTAAAGGCTCTTTTCCTATTTCAAAAGTTTTAGTTTTCGAGGGTAATAGCTACGTATGTTTGAAAAAATGAAGATATTAGACTATTTTATAATTGCAAATGGTAAAGAATGTGATTAAAGGCTCTTTTCCTATGTCAAAAGTTTTAGTTTTCGAGGGTAATAGCTACGTATGTCGAAAAAATGAAGATATTAGACTATTTTATGATTGCAAATGGTAAAGAATGTGATTAAAGGCTCTTTTCCTATGTCAAAAGTTTTAGTTTTCGAGGGTAATAGCTACGTATGTTTGAAAAATGAAGATATTAGACTATTTTATGATTGCACATGGTAAAAATGTGATTAAAGGCTCTTTTCCTATGTCAAAAGTTTTAGTTTTCGAGGGTAATAGCTACGTATGTTGGAAAAATGAAGATATTAGACTATTTTATGATTGCACATGGTAAAGAATGTGATTAAAGGCTCTTTTCCTATGTCAAAAGTTTTAGTTTTCGAGGGTAATAGCTACGTATGTTGGAAAAATGAAGATATTAGACTATTTTATGATTGCACATGGTAAAGAAAGTGCTTAAAGGCTCTTTTCCTATTTCAAAAGTTTTAGTTTTCGAGGGTAATAGCTACGTATGTTTGAAAAAAATGAAGATATTGACTATTTTATGATTGCAAATGGTAAAGAATGTGATTAAAGGCTCTTTTCCTATGTCAAAAGTTTTAGTTTTCGAGGGTAATAGCTACGTATGTCGAAAAAATGAAGATATAGACTATTTTATGATTGCAAATGGTAAAGAATGTGATTAAAGGCTCTTTTCCTATGTCAAAAGTTTTAGTTTTCGAGGGTAATAGCTACGTATGTTTGAAAAAAATGAAGATATTAGACTATTTTATGATTGCAAATGGTAAAGAAAGTGATTAAAGGCTCTTTTCCTATGTCAAAAGTTTTAGTTTTCGAGGGTAATAGCTACGTATGTTGAAAAAATGAAGATATTAGACTATTTTATGATTGCAAATGGTAAAGAAAGTGATTAAAGGCTCTTTTCCTATGTCAAAAGTTTTAGTTTTCGAGGGTAATAGCTACGTATGTTGAAAAAATGAAGATATTAGACTATTTTATGATTGCAAATGGTAAAGAATGTGATTAAAGGCTCTTTTCCTATGTCAAAAGTTTTCGTTTTCGAGGGTAATAGCTACGTATGTTGAAAAATGAAGATATTAGACTATTTTATGATTGCACATGGTAAAGAATGTGATTAAAGGCTCTTTTCCTATGTCAAAAGTTTATTTTTCGAGGGTAATAGCTACGTATGTTGAAAAAATGAAGATATTAGACTATTTTATGATTGCACATGGTAAAGAATGTGATTAAAGGCTCTTTTCCTATGTCAAAAGTTTTAGTTTTCGAGGGTAATAGCTACGTATGTTGAAAAATGAAGATATTAGACTATTTTATGATTGCACATGGTAAAGAAAGTGCTTAAAGGCTCTTTTCCTATGTCAAAAGTTTTAGTTTTCGAGGGTAATAGCTACGTATGTTGAAAAAATGAAGATATTAGACTATTTTATGAATTGCACATGGTAAAGAAAGTGCTTAAAGGCTCTTTTCCTATTTCAAAAGTTTTAGTTTTCGAGGGTAATAGCTACGTATGTTGAAAAAATGAAGATATTAGACTATTTTATGATTGCACATGGTAAAGAAAGTGCTTAAAGGCTCTTTTCCTATTTCAAAAGTTTTAGTTTTCGAGGGTAATAGCTACGTATGTTTGAAAAAATGAAGATATTAGACTATTTTATAAATGCAAATGGTAAAGAATGTGATTAAAGGCTCTTTTCCTATGTCAAAAGTTTTAGTTTTCGAGGGTAATAGCTACGTATGTCGAAAAAATGAAGATATTAGACTATTTTATGATTGCAAATGGTAAAGAATGTGATTAAAGGCTCTTTTCCTATGTCAAAAGTTTTAGTTTTCGAGGGTAATAGCTACGTATGTTTGAAAAAATGAAGATATTAGACTATTTTATGATTGCAATGGTAAAAAAAGTGATTAAAGGCTCTTTTCCTATGTCAAAAGTTTTAGTTTTCGAGGGTAATAGCTACGTATGTTGAAAAAATGAAGATATTAGACTATTTTATGATTGCAAAATGGTAAAGAAAGTGATTAAAGGCTCTTTTCCTATGTCAAAAGTTTTAGTTTTCGAGGGTAATAGCTACGTATGTTGAAAAAATGAAGATATTAGACTATTTTATGATTGCAAATGGTAAAAGAATGTGATTAAAGGCTCTTTTCCTATGTCAAAAGTTTTAGTTTTCGAGGGTAATAGCTACGTATGTTGAAAAATGAAGATATTAGACTATTTTATGATTGCAAATGGTAACGAATGTGATTAAAGGCTCTTTTCCTATGTCAAAAGTTTTAGTTTTCGAGGGTAATAGCTACGTATGTCGAAAAAATGAAGATATTAGACTATTTTATGATTGCAAATGGTAAAGAATGTGATTAAAGGCTCTTTTCCTATGTCAAAAGTTTTAGTTTTCGAGGGTAATAGCTACGTATGTTTGAAAAATGAAGATATTAGACTATTTTATGATTGCACATGGTAAAGAAAGTGCTTAAAGGCTCTTTTCCTATTTCAAAAGTTTTAGTTTTCGAGGGTAATAGCTACGTATGTTGAAAAAATGAAGATATTAGACTATTTTATGATTGCAAATGGTAAAGAAAGTGATTAAAGCCTCTTTTCCTATGTCAAAAGTTTTAGTTTTCGAGGGTAATAGCTAGGTATGTTGAAAAAATGAAGATATTAGACTATTTTATGATTGCAAATGGTAAAGAATGTGATTAAAGGCTTTTTTCCTATGTCAAAAGTTTTCGTTTTCGAGGGTAATAGCTACGTATGTTGGAAAAATGAAGATTTTAGACTATTTTATGATTGCACATGGTAAAGAATGTGATTAAAGGCTCTTTTCCTATGTCAAAAGTATTATTTTTCGAGGGTAATAGCTACGTATGTTGAAAAAATGAAGATATTAGACTATTTTATGATTGCACATGGTAAAGAATGTGATTAAAGGCTCTTTTCCTATGTCAAAAGTTTTAGTTTTCGAGGGTAATAGCTACGTATGTTTGAAAAATGAAGATATTAGACTATTTTATGATTGCACATGGTAAAGAAAGTGCTTAAAGGCTCTTTTCCTATGTCAAAAGTTTTAGTTTTCGAGGGTAATAGCTACGTATGTTGAAAAAATGAAGATATTAGACTATTTTATAATTGCAAACGGTAAAGAAAGTGCTTAAAAGCTCTTTTCCTATTTCAAAAGTTTTAGTTTTCGAGGGTAATAGCTACGTATGTTGAAATAATGAAGATAGTAAACTATTTTATGATTGCACATGGTAAAGAATGTGATTAAAGGCTCTTTTCCTATGTCAAAAGTTTTAGTTTTCGAGGGGAATAGCTACGTATGTTGGAAAAATGAAGATATTAGACTATTTTATGATTGCACATGGTTAAGAAAGTGCTTAAAGGCTCTTTTCCTATTCCAAAAGTTTTAGTTTTCGAGGGTAATAGCTACGTATGTTGGAAAAATGAAGATATTAGACTATTTTATGATTGCACATGGTAAAGAATGTGATTAAAGGCTCTTTTCCTATGTCAAAAGTTTTAGTTTTCGAGGGTAATAGCTACGTATGTTGGAAAAATGAAGATATTAGACTATTTTATGATTGCACATGGTAAAGAAAGTGCTTAAAGGCTATTTTCCTATTTCAAAAGTTTTAGTTTTCGAGGGTAATAGCTACGTATTTTGAAAAAATGAAGATATTAGACTATTTTATAATTGCAAATGGTAACAAATGTGATTAAAGGCTCTTTTCCTATGTCAAAAGTTTTAGTTTTCGAGGGTAATAGCTACGTATGTCGAAAAAATGAAGATAGTAGACTATTTTATGATTGCAAATGGTAAAGAATGTGATTAAAGGCTCTTTTCCTATGTCAAAAGTTTTAGTTTTCGAGGGTAATAGCTACGTATGTTTTAAAAATGAAGATATTAGACTATTTTATGATTGCACATGGTAAAGAAAGTGCTTAAAGGCTCTTTTCCTATTTCAAAAGTTTTAGTTTTCGAGGGTAATAGCTACGTATGTTGAAAAAATGAAGATATTAGACTATTTTATGATTGCAAATGGTAAAGAAAGTGATTAAAGCCTCTTTTCCTATGTCAAAAGTTTTAGTTTTCGAGGGTAATAGCTAGGTATGTTGAAAAAATGAAGATATTAGACTATTTTATGATTGCAAATGGTAAAGAATGTGATTAAAGGCTTTTTTCCTATGTCAAAAGTTTTCGTTTTCGAGGGTAATAGCTACGTATGTTGGAAAAATGAAGATTTTGGACTATTTTATGATTGCAAATGGTAAAGAATATGATTAAAGGCTCTTTTCCTATGTCAAAGGTTTTAGTTTTCGAGGGTAATAGCTACGTATGTTGAAAAAATGAAGATATTAGACTATTTTATGATTGCAAATGGTAAAGAAAGTGATTAAAGCCTCTTTTCCTATGTCAAAAGTTTTAGTTTTCGAGGGTAATAGCTACGTATGTTGAAAAAATGAAGATATTAGACTATTTTATTATTGCAAATGGTAAAGAATGTGATTAAAGGCTCTTTTCCTATGTCAAAAGTTTTCGTTTTCGAGGGTAATAGCTACGTATGTTGGAAAAATGAAGATATTAGACTATTTTATAATTGCAAATGGTAACGAATGTGATTAAAGGCTCTTTTCCTATGTCAAAAGTTTTAGTTTTCGAGGGTAATAGCTACGTATGTCGAAAAAATGAAGATAGTAGACTATTTTATGATTGCAAATGGTAAAGAATGTGATTAAAGGCTCTTTTCCTATGTCAAAAGTTTTAGTTTTCGAGGGTAATAGCTACGTATGTTTGAAAAATGAAGATATTAGACTATTTTATGATTGCACATGGTAAAAAAAGTGCTTAAAGGCTCTTTTCCTATTTCAAAAGTTTTAGTTTTCGAGGGTAATAGCTACGTATGTTGAAAAAATGAAGATATTAGACTATTTTATGATTGAAAATGGTAAAGAAAGTGATTAAAGCCTCTTTTCCTATGTCAAAAGTTTTAGTTTTCGAGGGTAATAGCTACGTATGTTGAAAAAATAAAGATATTAGACTATTTTATGATTGCAAATGGAAAAGAATGTGATTAAAGGCTCTTTTCCTATGTCAAAAGTTTTCGTTTTCGAGGGTAATAGCTACGTATGTTGGAAAAATGAAGATATTAGACTATTTTATAATTGCAAATGGTAACGAATGTGATTAAATGCTCTTTTCCTATGTCAAAAGTTTTAGTTTTCGAGGGTAATAGCTACGTATGTCGAAAAAATGAAGATAGTAGACTATTTTATGATTGCAAATGGTAAAGAATGTGATTAAAGGCTCTTTTCCTATGTCAAAAGTTTTAGTTTTCGAGGGTAATAGCTACGTATGTTTGAAAAATGAAGATATTAGACTATTTTATGATTGCACATGGTAAAGAAAGTGCTTAAAGGCTCTTTTCCTATTTCAAAAGTTTTAGTTTTCGAGGGTAATAGCTACGTATGTTGAAAAAATGAAGATATTAGACTATTTTATGATTGCAAATGGTAAAGAAAGTGATTAAAGCCTCTTTTCCTATGTCAAAAGTTTTAGTTTTCGAGGGTAATAGCTAGGTATGTTGAAAAAATGAAGATATTAGACTATTTTATGATTGCAAATGGTAAAGAATGTGATTAAAGGCTTTTTTCCTATGTCAAAAGTTTTCGTTTTCGAGGGTAATAGCTACGTATGTTGGAAAAATGAAGATTTTAGACTATTTTATGATTGCACATGGTAAAGAATGTGATTAAAGGCTCTTTTCCTATGTCAAAAGTATTATTTTTCGAGGGTAATAGCTACGTATGTTGAAAAAATGAAGATATTAGACTATTTTATGATTGCACATGGTAAAGAATGTGATTAAAGGCTCTTTTCCTATGTCAAAAGTTTTAGTTTTCGAGGGTAATAGCTACGTATGTTTGAAAAATGAAGATATTAGACTATTTTATGATTGCACATGGTAAAGAAAGTGCTTAAAGGCTCTTTTCCTATGTCAAAAGTTTTAGTTTTCGAGGGTAATAGCTACGTATGTTGAAAAAATGAAGATATTAGACTATTTTATAATTGCAAACGGTAAAGAAAGTGCTTAAAAGCTCTTTTCCTATTTCAAAAGTTTTAGTTTTCGAGGGTAATAGCTACGTATGTTGAAAAAATGAAGATAGTAAACTATTTTATGATTGCACATGGTAAAGAATGTGATTAAAGGCTCTTTTCCTATGTCAAAAGTTTTAGTTTTCGAGGGTAATAGCTACGTATGTTGGAAAAATGAAGATATTAGACTATTTTATGATTGCACATGGTTAAGAAAGTGCTTAAAGGCTCTTTTCCTATTCCAAAAGTTTTAGTTTTCGAGGGTAATAGCTACGTATGTTGGAAAAATGAAGATATTAGACTATTTTATGATTGCACATGGTAAAGAATGTGATTAAAGGCTCTTTTCCTATGTCAAAAGTTTTAGTTTTCGAGGGTAATAGCTACGTATGTTGGAAAAATGAAGATATTAGACTATTTTATGATTGCACATGGTAAAGAAAGTGCTTAAAGGCTATTTTCCTATTTCAAAAGTTTTAGTTTTCGAGGGTAATAGCTACGTATTTTGAAAAAATGAAGATATTAGACTATTTTATAATTGCAAATGGTAACAAATGTGATTAAAGGCTCTTTTCCTATGTCAAAAGTTTTAGTTTTCGAGGGTAATAGCTACGTATGTCGAAAAAATGAAGATAGTAGACTATTTTATGATTGCAAATGGTAAAGAATGTGATTAAAGGCTCTTTTCCTATGTCAAAAGTTTTAGTTTTCGAGGGTAATAGCTACGTATGTTTTAAAAATGAAGATATTAGACTATTTTATGATTGCACATGGTAAAGAAAGTGCTTAAAGGCTCTTTTCCTATTTCAAAAGTTTTAGTTTTCGAGGGTAATAGCTACGTATGTTGAAAAAATGAAGATATTAGACTATTTTATGATTGCAAATGGTAAAGAAAGTGATTAAAGCCTCTTTTCCTATGTCAAAAGTTTTAGTTTTCGAGGGTAATAGCTAGGTATGTTGAAAAAATGAAGATATTAGACTATTTTATGATTGCAAATGGTAAAGAATGTGATTAAAGGCTTTTTTCCTATGTCAAAAGTTTTCGTTTTCGAGGGTAATAGCTACGTATGTTGGAAAAATGAAGATTTTAGACTATTTTATGATTGCAAATGGTAAAGAATATGATTAAAGGCTCTTTTCCTATGTCAAAGGTTTTAGTTTTCGAGGGTAATAGCTACGTATGTTGAAAAAATGAAGATATTAGACTATTTCATGATTGCAAATGGTAAAGAAAGTGATTAAAGCCTCTTTTCCTATGTCAAAAGTTTTAGTTTTCGATGGTAATAGCTACGTATGTTGAAAAAATGAAGATATTAGACTATTTTATTATTGCAAATGGTAAAGAATGTGATTAAAGGCTCTTTTCCTATGTCAAAAGTTTTCGTTTTCGAGGGTAATAGCTACGTATGTTGGAAAAATGAAGATATTAGACTATTTTATAATTGCAAATGGTAACGAATGTGATTAAAGGCTCTTTTCCTATGTCAAAAGTTTTAGTTTTCGAGGGTAATAGCTACGTATGTCGAAAAAATGAAGATAGTAGACTATTTCATGATTGCAAATGGTAAAGAATGTGATTAAAGGCTCTTTTCCTATGTCAAAAGTTTTAGTTTTCGAGGGTAATAGCTACGTATGTTTGAAAAATGAAGATATTAGACTATTTTATGATTGCACATGGTAAAGAAAGTGCTTAAAGGCTCTTTTCCTATTTCAAAAGTTTTAGTTTTCGAGGGTAATAGCTACGTATGTTGAAAAAATGAAGATATTAGACTATTTTATGATTGCAAATGGTAAAGAAAGTGATTAAAGCCTCTTTTCCTATGTCAAAAGTTTTTGTTTTCGAGGGTAATAGCTAGGTATGTTGAAAAAATGAAGATATTAGACTATTTTATGATTGCAAATGGTAAAGAATGTGATTAAAGGCTTTTTTCCTATGTCAAAAGTTTTCGTTTTCGAGGGTAATAGCTACGTATGTTGGAAAAATGAAGATTTTAGACTATTTTATGATTGCACATGGTAAAGAATGTGATTAAAGGCTCTTTTCCTATGTCAAAAGTATTATTTTTCGAGGGTAATAGCTACGTATGTTGAAAAAATGAAGATATTAGACTATTTTATGATTGCACATGGTAAAGAATGTGATTAAAGGCTCTTTTCCTATGTCAAAAGTTTTAGTTTTCGAGGGTAATAGCTACGTATGTTTGAAAAATGAAGATATTAGACTATTTTATGATTGCACATGGTAAAGAAAGTGCTTAAAGGCTCTTTTCCTATGTCAAAAGTTTTAGTTTTCGAGGGTAATAGCTACGTATGTTGAAAAAATGAAGATATTAGACTATTTTATAATTGCAAATGGTAAAGAAAGTGCTTAAAAGCTCTTTTCCTATTTCAAAAGTTTTAGTTTTCGAGGGTAATAGCTACATATGTTGAAAAAATGAAGATAGTAGACTATTTTATGATTGCACATGGTAAAGAATGTGATTAAAGGCTCTTTTCCTATGTCAAAAGTTTTAGTTTTCGAGGGTAATAGCTACGTATGTTGGAAAAATGAAGATATTAGACTATTTTATGATTGCACATGGTTAAGAAAGTGCTTAAAGGCTCTTTTCCTATTTCAAAAGTTTTAGTTTTCGAGGGTAATAGCTACTTATGTTGGAAAAATGAAGATATTAGTTTATTTTATGATTGCACATGGTAAAGAATGTGATTAAAGGCTCTTTTCCTATGTCAAAAGTTTTAGTTTTCGAGGGTAATAGCTACGTATGTTGGAAAAATGAAGATATTAGACTATTTTATGATTGCACATGGTAAAGAAAGTGCTTAAAGGCTATTTTCCTATTTCAAAAGTTTTAGTTTTCGAGGGTAATAGCTACGTATTTTGAAAAAATGAAGATATTAGACTATTTTATAATTGCAAATGGTAACAAATGTGATTAAAGGCTCTTTTCCTATGTCAAAAGTTTTAGTTTTCGAGGGTAATAGCTACGTATGTCGAAAAAATGAAGATAGTAGACTATTTTATGATTGCAAATGGTAAAGAATGTGATTAAAGGCTCTTTTCCTATGTCAAAAGTTTTAGTTTTCGAGGGTAATAGCTACGTATGTTTGAAAAATGAAGATATTAGACTATTTTATGATTGCACATGGTAAAGAAAGTGCTTAAAGGCTCTTTTCCTATTTCAAAAGTTTTAGTTTTCGAGGGTAATAGCTACGTATGTTGAAAAAATGAAGATATTAGACTATTTTATGATTGCAAATGGTAAAGAAAGTGATTAAAGCCTCTTTTCCTGTGTCAAAAGTTTTAGTTTTCGAGGGTAATAGCTAGGTATGTTGAAAAAATGAAGATATTAGACTATTTTATGATTGCAAATGGTAAAGAATGTAATTAAAGGCTTTTTTCCTATGTCAAAAGTTTTCGTTTTCGAGGGTAATAGCTACGTATGTTGGAAAAATGAAGATTTTAGACTATTTTATGATTGCACATGGTAAAGAATGTGATTAAAGGCTCTTTTCCTATGTCAAAAGTATTATTTTTCGAGGGTAATAGCTACCTTTGTTGAAAAAATGAAGATATTAGACTATTTTATGATTGCACATGGTAAAGAATGTGATTAAAGGCTCTTTTCCTATGTCAAAAGTTTTAGTTTTCGAGGGTAATAGCTACGTATGTTTGAAAAATGAAGATATTAGACTATTTTATGATTGCACATGGTAAAGAAAGTGCTTAAAGGCTCTTTTCCTATGTCAAAAGTTTTAGTTTTCGAGGGTAATAGCTACGTATGTTGAAAAAATGAAGATATTAGACTATTTTATAATTGCAAATGGTAAAGAAAGTGCTTAAAGGCTCTTTTCCTATTTCAAAAGTTTTAGTTTTCGAGGGTAATAGCTACGTATGTTGAAAAAATGAAGATAGTAGACTATTTTATGATTGCACATGGTAAAGAATGTGATTAAAGGCTCTTTTCCTATGTCAAAAGTTTTAGTTTTCGAGGGTAATAGCTACGTATGTTGGAAAAATGAAGATATTAGACTATTTTATGATTGCACATGGTTAAGAAAGTGCTTAAAGGCTCTTTTCCTATTTCAAAAGTTTTAGTTTTCGAGGGTAATAGCTACGTATGTTGGAAAAATGAAGATATTAGACTATTTTATGATTGCACATGGTAAAGAATGTGATTAAAGGCTCTTTTCCTATGTCAAAAGTTTTAGTTTTCGAGGGTAATAGCTACGTATGTTGGAAAAATGAAGATATTAGACTATTTTATGATTGCACATGGTAAAGAAAGTGCTTAAAGGCTATTTTCCTATTTCAAAAGTTTTAGTTTTCGAGGGTAATAGCTACGTATTTTGAAAAAATAAGATATTAGACTATTTTATAATTACAAATGGTAACAAATGTGATTAAAGGCTCTTTTCCTATTAAAGGCTAAAGACTATTTTATGATTGCACATGGTAAAGAAAATGCTTAAAGGCTCTTTTCCTATTTCAAAAGTTTTGGTTTTCGAGGGTAATACCTACGTATGTTGGAAAAATGAAGATATTAGACTATTTTATGATTGCACATGGTAAAGAAAGTGCTTAAAGGCTCTTTTCCTATTTCAAAAGTTTTCGTTTTCGAGGGTAATAGCTACGTATGTTGGAAAAATGAAGATATTAGACTATTTTATGATTGCACATGGTAAAAAAAGTGCTTAAAGGCTCTTTTCCTATTTCAAAAGTTTTAGTTTTCGAGGGTAATAGCTACGTATGTTGAAAAAATGAAGATATTAGACTATTTTATTATTGCAAATGGTAAAGAATGTGATTAAAGGCTCTTTTCCTATGTCAAAAGTTCTAGTTTTCGAGGGTAATAGCTACGTATGTTGAAAAAATGAAGATATTAGACTATTTTATAATTGCAAATGGTAAAGAAAGTGCTTAAAGGCTCTTTTCCTATTTCAAAAGTTTTAGTTTTCGAGGGTAATAGCTACGTATGTTGGAAAAATGAAGATATTAGACTATTTTATGATTGCACATGGTAAAGAAAGTGCTTAAAGGCTCTTTTCCTATTTCAAAAGTTTTAGTTTTCGAGGGTAATAGCTACGTATGTTGAAAAAATGAAGATATTAGACTATTTTATTATTGCAAATGGTAACGAATGTGATTAAAGGCTCTTTTCCTATGTCAAAAGTTTTCGTTTTCGAGGGTAATAGCTACGTATGTTGGAAAAATGAAGATTTTAGACTATTTTATGATTCCACATGGTAAAGAATGTGATTAAAGGCTCTTTTCCTATGTCAAAAGTATTATTTTTCGAGGGTAATAGCTACCTTTGTTGAAAAAATGAAGATATTAGACTATTTTATGATTGCACATGGTAAAGAATGTGATTAAAGGCTCTTTTCCTATGTCAAAAGTTTTAGTTTTCGAGGGTAATAGCTACGTATGTTTGAAAAATGAAGATATTAGACTATTTTATGATTGCACATGGTAAAGAAAGTGCTTAAAGGCTCTTTTCCTATGTCAAAAGTTTTAGTTTTCGAGGGTAATAGCTACGTATGTTGAAAAAATGAAGATATTAGACTATTTTATAATTGCAAATGGTAAAGAAAGTGCTTAAAAGCTCTTTTCCTATTTCAAAAGTTTTAGTTTTCGAGGGTAATAGCTACGTATGTTGAAAAAATGAAGATAGTAGACTATTTTATGATTGCACATGGTAAAGAATGTGATTAAAGGCTCTTTTCCTATGTCAAAAGTTTTAGTTTTTGAGGGTAATAGCTACGTATGTTGGAAAAATGAAGATATTAGACTATTTTATGATTGCACATGGTTAAGAAAGTGCTTAAAGGCTCTTTTCCTATTTCAAAAGTTTTAGTTTTCGAGGGTAATAGCTACGTATGTTGGAAAAATGAAGATATTAGACTATTTTATGATTGCACATGGTAAAGAATGTGATTAAAGGCTCTTTTCCTATGTCAAAAGTTTTAGTTTTCGAGGGTAATAGCTACGTATGTTGGAAAAATGAAGATATTAGACTATTTTATGATTGCACATGGTAAAGAAAGTGCTTAAAGGCTATTTTCCTATTTCAAAAGTTTTAGTTTTCGAGGGTAATAGCTACGTATTTTGAAAAAATGAAGATATTAGACTATTTTATAATTACAAATGGTAACAAATGTGATTAAAGGCTCTTTTCCTATGTCAAAAGTTTTAGTTTTCGAGGGTAATAGCTACGTATGTTTGAAAAATGAAGATATTAGACTATTTTATGATTGCACATG
Organism: Artemia franciscana; assembly: GCF_032884065.1. NCBI lineage: Eukaryota > Metazoa > Arthropoda > Branchiopoda > Anostraca > Artemiidae > Artemia > Artemia franciscana. The sequence continues at coordinate 29,189 of NW_027063877.1, forward strand.
GTAAAGAAAGTGCTTAAAGGCTCTTTTCCTATTTCAAAAGTTTTAGTTTTCGAGGGTAATAGCTACGTATGTTGAAAAAATGAAGATATTAGACTATTTTATGATTGCAAATGGTAAAGAAAGTGATTAAAGCCTCTTTTCCTATGTCAAAAGTTTTAGTTTTCGAGGGTAATAGCTACGTATGTTGAAAAAATGAAGATATTAGACTATTTTATGATTGCAAATGGTAAAGAATGTGATTAAAGGCTCTTTTCCTATGTCAAAAGTTTTCGTTTTCGAGGGTAATAGCTACGTATGTTGGAAAAATGAAGATTTTAGACTATTTTATGATTGCACATGGTAAAGAATGTGATTAAAGGCTCTTTTCCTATGTCAAAAGTATTATTTTTCGAGGGTAATAGCTACATATGTTGAAAAAATGAAGATATTAGACTATTTTATGATTGCACATGGTAAAGAATGTGATTAAAGGCTCTTTTCCTATGTCAAAAGTTTTAGTTTTCGAGGGTAATAGCTACGTATGTTTGAAAAATGAAGATATTAGACTATTTTATGATTGCACATGGTAAAGAAAGTGCTTAAAGGCTCTTTTCCTATTTCAAAAGTTTTAGTTTTCGAGGGTAATAGCTACGTATGTTGAAAAAATGAAGATATTAGACTATTTTATTATTGCAAATGGTAACGAATGTGATTAAAGGCT
>NW_027063878.1:0-29877 GCF_032884065.1 Artemia franciscana
AGACTATTTTATGATTGCACATGGTAAAGAATGTGATTAAAGGCTCTTTTCCTATTTCAAAAGTTTTAGTTTTCGAGGGTAATAGCTACGTATGTTGAAAAAATGAAGATATTAGACAATTTTATGATTGCACATGGTAAAGAATGTGATTAAAGGCTCTTTTTCTATGTCAAAAGTTATAGTTTTCGAGGGTAATAGCTACGTATGTTGAAAAAATGAAGATATTAGACTATTTTATGATTGCAAATGGTAAAGAATGTGATTAAAGGCTCTTTTCCTATTTTAAAAGTTTTAGTTTTCGAGGGTAATAGCTACGTATGTTGAAAAAATGAAGATATTAGACTATTTTATGATTGCAATGGTAAAGAATGCGATTAAAGGCTCTTTTCCTATTTCAAAAGTTTTAGTTTTCGAGGGTAATAGCTACGTATGTTGAAAAAATGAAGATATTAGACAATTTCATGATTGCACATGGTAAAGAATGGGATTAAAGGCTCTTTTCCTATTTCAAAAGTTTTAGTTTTCGAGGGTAATAGCTACGTATGTTGAAAAAATGAAGATATTAGACTATTTTATGATTGCACATGGTAAACAATGTGATTAAAGGCTCTTTTCCTATTTCAAAAGTTTTAGTTTTCGAGGGTAATAGCTACGTATGTTGAAAAAATGAAGATATTAGACAATTTTATGATTGCACATGGTAAAGAATGTGATTAAAGGCTCTTTTCCTATGTCAAAAGTTTAAGTTTTCGAGGGTAGTAGCTACGTATGTTGAAAAAATGAAGATATTAGACTATTTTATGATTTCACATGGTAAAGAATGTGATTAAAGGCTCTTTTCCTATTTCAAAAGTTTTAGTTTTCGAGGGTAATAGCTATGTCTGTGGAAAAAATGAAGATATTAGACTATTTTATGATTGCATATGATAAAGAATGTGATTAAAGGCTCTTTTCCTATTTCAAAAGTATTAGTTTTCGAGGGTAATAGCTACGTATGTTGAAAAAATGAAGATATTAGGCAATTTTATGATTGCACATGGTAAAGAATGTGATTAAAGGCTCTTTTCCTATTTCAAAAGTTTTAGTTTTCGAGGGTAATAGCTACGTATGTTGAAAAAATGAAGATATTAGACTATTTTATGATTGCACATGGTAAAGAATGTGATTAAAGGCTCTTTTCCTATTTCAAAAGTTTTAGTTTTCGAGGGTAATAGCTCCGTATGTTGAAAAAATGAAGATATTAGACAATTTCATGATTGCACATGGTAAAGAATGTGATTAAAGGCTCTTTTCCTATTTCAAAAGTTTTAGTTTTCGAGGGTAATAGCTACGTATGTTGAAAAAATGAAGATATTAGACTATTATATGATTGCACATGGTAAAGAATGTGATTAAAGGCTCTTTTCCTATTTCAAAAGTTTTAGTTTTCGAGGGTAATAGCTCCATATGTTGAAAAAATGAAGATATTAGACTATTTTATGATTTCACATGGTAAAGAATGTGATTAAAGGCTCTTTTCCTATTTCAAAAGTTTTAGTTTTCGAGGGTAATAGCTATGTCTGTGGAAAAAATGAAGATATTAGACTATTTTATGATTGCATATGATAAAGAATGTGATTAAAGGCTCTTTTCCTATTTCAAAAGTTTTAGTTTTCGAGGGTAATAGCTTTGTCTGTGGAAAAAATGAAGATATTAGACAATTTTATGATTGCACATGGTAAAGAATGTGATTAAAGGCTCTTTTCCAATGTCAAAAGTTTTAGTTTTCGAGGGTAATAGCTACGTATGTTGAAAAAATGAAGATATTAGACAATTTTATGATTGCACATGGTAAAGAGTGTGATTAAAGGCTCTTTTCCTATTTCAAAAGTTTTAGTTTTCGAGGGTAATAGCTACGTATGTTGAAAAAATGAAGATATTAGACTATTTTATGATTGCAAATGGTAAAGAATGTGATTAAAGGCTCTTTTCCTATTTCAAAAGTTTTAGTTTTTGAGGGTAATTTTTTCTGAGAAAAAATGAAGATATTAGACTATTTTATGATTGCAAATGGTAAAGAATGTGATTAAAGGCTCTTTTCCTATTTCAAAAGTTTTAGTTTTCGAGGGTAATAGCTAGGTCTGTGAAAAAAATGAAGATATTAGACTATTTTATGATTGCAAATGGTAAAAATGTGATTAAAGGCTCTTTTCCTATTTCAAAAGTTTTAATTTTTGAGGGTGATAGCTAGGTCTGTGAAAAAATGAAGATATTAGACCATTTTATGATTGCACATGGTAAAGAATGTGATTAAAGGCTCTTTTCCTATGTCAAAAGTTTTAGTTTTCGAGGGTAATAGCTACGTATATTGAAAAAATGAAGACATTAGACTATTTTATGATTGCAAATGGTAAAGAATGTGATTAAAGGCTCTTTTCCTATGTCAAAAGTTTTAGTTTTCGAGGGTAATAGCTACGTATGTTGAAAAAATGAAGATATTAGACAATTTTATGATTGCACATGGTAAAGAATGTGATTAAAGGCTCTTTTCCTATTTCAAAAGTTTTAGTTTTCGAGGGTAATAGCTACGTATGTTGAAAAAATGAAGATATTAGACTATTTTATGATTGCAAATCGTAAAGAATGTGATTAAAGGCTCTTTTCCTATTTCAAAAGTTTTAGTTTTCGAGGGTAATAGCTTTGTCTCTGGAAAAAATGAAGATATTAGACAATTTTATGATTGCACATGGTAAAGAATGTGATTAAAGGCTCTTTTCCTATGTCAAAAGTTTTAGTTTTCGAGGGTAATAGCTACGTATGTTGAAAAAATGAAGATATTAGACTATTTTATGATTGCACATGGTAAAGAATGTGATTAAAGGCTCTTTTCCTATTTCAAAAGTTTTAGTTTTCGAGGGTAATAGCTACGTATGTTGAAAAAATGAAGATATTAGACTATTTTGTGATTGCACATGGTAAAGAATGTGATTAAAGGCTCTTTTCCTATGTCAAAAGTTTTAGTTTTCGAGGGTAATAGCTACGTATGTTGAAAAAATGAAGATATTAGACAATTTTATGATTGCACATGGTAAAGAATGTGATTAAAGGCTCTTTTCCTATGTCAAAAGTTTAGTTTTCGAGGGTAATAGCTACGTATGTTGAAAAAATGAAGATATTAGACTATTTTGTGATTGCAAATGGTAAAGAATGTGATTAAAGGCTCTTTTCCTATTTCAAAAGTTTTAGTTTTCGAGGGTAATAGCTACGTATGTTGAAAAAATGAAGATATTAGACTATTTTATGATTGCACATGGTAAAGAATGTGATTAAAGGCTCTTTTCCTATGTCAAAAGTTTTAGTTTTCGAGGGTAATAGCTACGTATGTTGAAAAAATGAAGATATTAGACTATTTTATGATTGCACATGGTAAAGAATGTGATTAAAGGCTCTTTTCCTATTTCAAAAGTTTTAGTTTTCGAGGGTAATAGCTACGTATGTTGAAAAAATGAAGATATTAGACTATTTTATGATTGCACATGGTAAAGAATGTGATTAAAGGCTCTTTTCCTATTTCAAAAGTTTTAGTTTTCGAGGGTAATAGCTACGTATGTTGAAAAAATGAAGATATTAGACTATTTTATGATTGCACATGGTAAAGAATGTGATTAAAGGCTCTTTTCCTATTTTCAAAAGTTTTAGTTTTCGAGGGTAAAAGCTACGTATGTGGAAAAAATGAAGATATTAGACTATTTTATGATTGCATATGGTAAAGAATGTGATTAAAGGCTCTTTTCCTATTTCAAAAGTTTTAGTTTTCGAGGGTAATAGCTACGTATGTTGAAAAAATGAAGATATTAGACTATTTTATGATTGCACATGGTAAAGAATGTGATTAAAGGCTCTTTTCCTATTTCAAAAGTTTTAGTTTTCGAGGGTAATAGCTACGTATGTTGAAAAAATGAAGATATTAGACTATTTTATGATTGCACATGGTAAAGAATGTGATTAAAGGCTCTTTTCCTTTTTCAAAAGTTTTAGTTTTCGAGGGTAATAGCTACGTATGTTGAAAAAATGAAGATATTAGACTATTTTATGATTGCACATGGTAAAAATGTGATTAAAGGCTCTTTTCCTATTTCAAAAGTTTTAGTTTTCGAGGGTAATAGCTAAGTATGTTGAAAAAATGAAGATATTAGACTATTTTATGATTGCACATGGTAAAGAATGTGATTAAAGGCTCTTTTCCTATTTCAAAAGTTTTAGTTTTCGAGGGTAATAGCTACGTATGTTGAAAAAATGAAGATATTAGACTATTTTATGATTGCAAATGGTAAAGAATGTGATTAAAGGCTCTTTTCCTATTTCAAAAGTTTTAGTTTTCGAGGGTAATAGCTACGTATGTTGAAAAAATGAAGATATTAGACTATTTTATGATTGCACATGGTAAAGAATGTGATTAAAGGCTCTTTTCCTATTTCAAAAGTTTTAGTTTTCGAGGGTAATAGCTCGTATGTTGAAAAAATGAAGATATTAGACTATTTTATGATTGTCACATGGTAAAGAATGTGATTAAAGGCTCTTTTCCTATTTCAAAAGTTTTAGTTTTCGAGGGTAATAGCTACGTATGTTGAAAAAATGAAGATATTAGACTATTTTATGATTGCATATGGTAAAGAATGTGATTAAAGGCTCTTTTCCTATTTCAAAAGTTTTAGTTTTCGAGGGTAATAGCTACGTATGTTGAAAAAATGAAGATATTAGACTATTTTATGATTGCACATGGTAAAGAATGTGATTAAAGGCTCTTTTCCTATTTCAAAAGTTTTAGTTTTCGAGGGTAATAGCTACGTATGTTGAAAAAATGAAGATATTAGACTATTTTATGATTGCACATGGTAAAGAATGTGATTAAAGGCTCTTTTCCTATTTCAAAAGTTTTAGTTTTCGAGGGTAATAGCTACGTATGTTGAAAAAATGAAGATATTAGACAATTTTATGATTGCACATGGTAAAGAATGTGATTAAAGGCTCTTTTCCTATTTCAAAAGTTTTAGTTTTCGAGGGTAATAGCTACGTATGTTGAAAAAATGAAGATATTAGACATTTTATGATTGCACATGGTAAAGAATGTGATTAAAGGCTCTTTTCCTATTTCAAAAGTTTTAGTTTTCGAGGGTAATAGCTACGTATGTTGAAAAAATGAAGATATTAGACTATTTTATGATTGCACATGGTAAAGAATGTGATTAAAGGCTCTTTTCCTATGTCAAAAGTTTTAGTTTTCGAGGGTAATAGCTACGTATGTTGAAAAAATGAAGATATTAGACAATTTTATGATTGCACATGGTAAAGAATGTGATTAAAGGCTCTTTTCCTATTTCAAAAGTTTTAGTTTTCGAGGGTAATAGCTACGTATGTTGAAAAAATGAAGATATTAGACTATTTTATGATTGCAAATGGTAAAGAATGTGATTAAAGGCTCTTTTCCTATTTCAAAAGTTTTAGTTTTCGAGGGTAATAGCTACGTATGTTGAAAAAATGAAGATATTAGACAATTTTATGATTGCACATGGTAAAGAATGTGATTAAAGGCTCTTTTCCTATGTCAAAAGTTTTAGTTTTCGAGGGTAATAGCTACGTATGTTGATAAAATGAAGATATTAGACTATTTTATGATTCACATGGTAAAGAATGTGATTAAAGGCTCTTTTCCTATTTCAAAAGTTTTAGTTTTCGAGGGTAATAGCTATGTCTGTGAAAAAATGAAGATATTAGACTATTTTATGATTGCACATGGTAAAGAATGTGATTAAAGGCTCTTTTCCTATTTCAAAAGTTTTAGTTTTCGAGGGTAATAGCTACGTATGTTGAAAAAATGAAGATATTAGACAATTTTATGATTGCACATGGTAAAGAATGTGATTAAAGGCTCTTTTCCTATTTCAAAAGTTTTAGTTTTCGAGGGTAATAGCTACGTATGTTGAAAAAATGAAGATATTAGACTATTTTATGATTGCACATGGTAAAGAATGTGATTAAAGGCTCTTTTCCTATTTCAAAAGTTTTAGTTTTCGAGGGTAATAGCTACGTATGTTGAAAAAATGAAGATATTAGACTATTTTATGATTGCACATGGTAAAGAATGTGATTAAAGGCTCTTTTCTATGTCAAAAGTTTTAGTTTTCGAGGGTAATAGCTACGTATGTTGAAAAAATGAAGATATTAGACTATTTATGATTGCACATGGTAAAGAATGTGATTAAAGGCTCTTTTCCTATTTCAAAAGTTTTAGTTTTCGAGGGTAATAGCTACGTATGTTGAAAAAATGAAGATATTAGACTATTTTATGATTGCACATGGTAAAGAATGTGATAAAAGGCTCTTTTCCTATTTCAAAAGTTTTAGTTTTCGAGGGTAATAGCTACGTATGTTGAAAAAATGAAGATATTAGACTATTTTATGATTGCACATGTAAAGAATGTGATTAAAGGCTCTTTTCCTATTTCAAAAGTTTTAGTTTTCGAGGGTAATAGCTACGTATGTTGAAAAAATGAAGATATTAGACTATTTTATGATTGCACATGGTAAAGAATGTGATTAAAGGCTCTTTTCCTATTTCAAAAGTTTTAGTTTTCGAGGGTAATAGCTACGTATGTTGAAAAAATGAAGATATTAGACTATTTTATGATTGCACATGGTAAAGAATGTGATTAAAGGCTCTTTTCCTATTTCAAAAGTTTTAGTTTTCGAGGGTAATAGCTACGTATGTTGAAAAAATGAAGATATTAGACTATTTTATGATTGCAAATGGTAAAGAATGTGATTAAAGGCTCTTTTCCTATTTCAAAAGTTTTAGTTTTCGAGGGTAATAGCTACGTATGTTGAAAAAATGAAGATATTAGACTATTTTATGATTGCACATGGTAAAGAATGTGATTAAAGGCTCTTTTCCTATTTCAAAAGTTTTAGTTTTCGAGGGTAATAGCTCCGTATGTTGAAAAAATGAAGATATTAGACATTTTATGATTGCACATGGTAAAGAATGTGATTAAAGGCTCTTTTCCTATTTCAAAAGTTTTAGTTTTCGAGGGTAATAGCTACGTATGTTGAAAAAATGAAGATATTAGACTATTTTATGATTGCACATGGTAAAGAATGTGATTAAAGGCTCTTTTCCTATTTCAAAAGTTTTAGTTTTCGAGGGTAATAGCTACCATATGTTGAAAAAATGAAGATATTAGACTATTTTATGATTGCACATGGTAAAGAATGTGATTAAAGGCTCTTTTCCTATTTCAAAAGTTTTAGTTTTCGAGGGTAATAGCTTATGTTGAAAAAATGAAGATATTAGACAATTTTATGATTGCACATGGTAAAGAATGTGATTAAAGGCTCTTTTCCTATTTCAAAAGTTTTAGTTTTCGAGGGTAATAGCTACGTATGTTGAAAAAATGAAGATATTAGACAATTTTATGATTGCACATGGTAAAGAATGTGATTAAAGGCTCTTTTCCTATTTCAAAAGTTTTAGTTTTCGAGGGTAATAGCTACGTATGTTGAAAAAATGAAGATATTAGACTATTTTATGATTGCACATGGTAAAGAATGTGATTAAAGGCTCTTTTCCTATTTCAAAAGTTTTAGTTTTCGAGGGTAATAGCTACGTATGTTGAGAAAAAATGAAGATATTAGACTATTTTATGATTGCAAATGGTAAAGAATGTGATTAAAGGCTCTTTTCCTATTTCAAAAGTTTTAGTTTTCGAGGGTAATAGCTAGTATGTGAAAAAATGAAGATATTAGACTATTTTATGATTGCAAATGGTAAAGAATGTGATTAAAGGCTCTTTTCCTATTTCAAAAGTTTTAGTTTTCGAGGGTAATAGCTACGTATGTTGAAAAAATGAAGATATTAGACTATTTTATGATTGCACATGGTAAAGAATGTGATTAAAGGCTCTTTTCCTATTCAAAAGTTTTAGTTTTCGAGGGTAATAGCTACGTATGTTGAAAAAATGAAGATATTAGACTATTTTATGATTGCACATGGTAAAGAATGTGATTAAAGGCTCTTTTCCTATGTCAAAAGTTTTAGTTTTCGAGGGTAATAGCTACGTATGTTGAAAAAATGAAGATATTAGACAATTTTATGATTGCACATGGTAAAGAATGTGATTAAAGGCTCTTTTCCTATTTCAAAAGTTTTAGTTTTCGAGGGTAATAGCTACGTATGTTGAAAAAATGAAGATATTAGACTATTTTATGATTGCAAATGGTAAAGAATGTGATTAAAGGCTCTTTTCCTATTTCAAAAGTTTTAGTTTTCGAGGGTAATAGCTTTGTCTGTGGAAAAAATGAAGATATTAGACTATTTTATGATTGCACATGGTAAAGAATGTGATTAAAGGCTCTTTTCCTATTCAAAAGTTTTAGTTTTCGAGGGTAATAGCTACGTATGTTGAAAAAATGAAGATATTAGACTATTTTATGATTGCAATGGTAAAGAATGTGATTAAAGGCTCTTTTCCTATTTCAAAAGTTTTAGTTTTCGAGGGTAATAGCTATTGTCTGTGGAAAAAATGAAGATATTAGACTATTTTATGATTGCACATGGTAAAGAATGTGATTAAAGGCTCTTTTCCTATGTCAAAAGTTTTAGTTTTCGAGGGTAATAGCTACGTATGTTGAAAAAATGAAGATATTAGACTATTTTATGATTGCAAATGGTAAAGAATGTGATTAAAGGCTCTTTTCCTATTTCAAAAGTTTTAGTTTTCGAGGGTAATAGCTACGTATGTTGAAAAAATGAAGATATTAGACTATTTTATGATTGCACATGGTAAAGAATGTGATTAAAGGCTCTTTTCCTATTTCAAAAGTTTTAGTTTTCGAGGGTAATAGCTACGTATGTTGAAAAAATGAAGATATTAGACTATTTTATGATTGCACATGGTAAAGAATGTGATTAAAGGCTCTTTTCCTATTTCAAAAGTTTTAGTTTTCGAGGGTAATAGCTACGTATGTGGAAAAAATGAAGATATTAGACTATTTTATGATTGCACATGGTAAAGAATGTGATTAAAGGCTCTTTTCCTATTTCAAAAGTTTTAGTTTTCGAGGGTAATAGCTACGTATGTTGAAAAAATGAAGATATTAGACTATTTTATGATTGCACATGGTAAAGAATGTGATTAAAGGCTCTTTTCCTATTTCAAAAGTTTTAGTTTTCGAGGGTAATAGCTACGTATGTTGAAAAAATGAAGATATTAGACTATTTTATGATTGCAAATGGTAAAGAATGTGATTAAAGGCTCTTTTCCTATTTCAAAAGTTTTAGTTTTCGAGGGTAATAGCTACGTATGTTGAAAAAATGAAGATATTAGACTATTTTATGATTGCACATGGTAAAGAATGTGATTAAAGGCTCTTTTCCTATTTCAAAAGTTTTAGTTTTCGAGGGTAATAGCTACGTATGTTGAAAAAATGAAGATATTAGACTATTTTATGATTGCACATGGTAAAGAATGTGATTAAAGGCTCTTTTCCTATTTCAAAAGTTTTAGTTTTCGAGGGTAATAGCTACGTATGTTGAAAAAATGAAGATATTAGACTATTTTATGATTGCAATGGTAAAGAATGTGATTAAAGGCTCTTTTCCTATTTCAAAAGTTTTAGTTTTCGAGGGTAATAGCTACGTATGTTGAAAAAATGAAGATATTAGACTATTTTATGATTGCACATGGTAAAGAATGTGATTAAAGGCTCTTTTCCTATTTCAAAAGTTTTAGTTTTCGAGGGTAATAGCTCCTATGTTGAAAAAATGAAGATATTAGACAATTTTATGATTGCACATGGTAAAGAATGTGATTAAAGGCTCTTTTCCTATTTCAAAAGTTTTAGTTTTCGAGGGTAATAGCTACGTATGTTGAAAAAATGAAGATATTAGACTATTTTATGATTGCACATGGTAAAGAATGTGATTAAAGGCTCTTTTCCTATTTCAAAAGTTTTAGTTTTCGAGGGTAATAGCTACGTATGTTGAAAAAATGAAGATATTAGACAATTTTATGATTGCACATGGTAAAGAATGTGATTAAAGGCTCTTTTCCTATTTCAAAAGTTTTAGTTTTCGAGGGTAATAGCTACGTATGTTGAAAAAATGAAGATATTAGACTATTTTATGATTGCACATGGTAAAGAATGTGATTAAAGGCTCTTTTCCTATTTCAAAAGTTTTAGTTTTCGAGGGTAATAGCTACGTATGTTGAAAAAATGAAGATATTAGACTATTTTATGATTGCACATGGTAAAGAATGTGATTAAAGGCTCTTTTCCTATTTCAAAAGTTTTAGTTTTCGAGGGTAATAGCTACGTATGTTGAAAAAATGAAGATATTAGACAATTTTATGATTGCACATGGTAAAGAATGTGATTAAAGGCTCTTTTCCTATTTCAAAAGTTTTAGTTTTCGAGGGTAATAGCTACGTATGTTGAAAAAATGAAGATATTAGACTATTTTATGATTGCACATGGTAAAGAATGTGATTAAAGGCTCTTTTCCTATTTCAAAAGTTTTAGTTTTCGAGGGTAATAGCTACGTATGTGGAAAAAATGAAGATATTAGACTATTTTATGATTGCAATGGTAAAGAATGTGATTAAAGGCTCTTTTCCTATTTCAAAAGTTTTAGTTTTCGAGGGTAATAGCTACGTATGTTGAAAAAATGAAGATATTAGACTATTTTATGATTGCACATGGTAAAGAATGTGATTAAAGGCTCTTTTCCTATTTCAAAAGTTTTAGTTTTCGAGGGTAATAGCTACGTATGTTGAAAAAATGAAGATATTAGACTATTTTATGATTGCAATGGTAAAGAATGTGATTAAAGGCTCTTTTCCTATTTCAAAAGTTTTAGTTTTCGAGGGTAATAGCTACGTATGTTGAAAAAATGAAGATATTAGACAATTTTATGATTGCACATGGTAAAGAATGTGATTAAAGGCTCTTTTCCTATTTCAAAAGTTTTAGTTTTCGAGGGTAATAGCTACGTATGTTGAAAAAATGAAGATATTAGACTATTTTATGATTGCAAATGGTAAAGAATGTGATTAAAGGCTCTTTTCCTATTTCAAAAGTTTTAGTTTTCGAGGGTAATAGCTACGTATGTTGAAAAAATGAAGATATTAGACTATTTTATGATTGCACATGGTAAAGAATGTGATTAAAGGCTCTTTTCCTATTTCAAAAGTTTTAGTTTTCGAGGGTAATAGCTCGTATGTTGAAAAAATGAAGATATTAGACTATTTTATGATTGCACATGGTAAAGAATGTGATTAAAGGCTCTTTTCCTATTTCAAAAGTTTTAGTTTTCGAGGGTAATAGCTATGTCTGTGGAAAAAATGAAGATATTAGACTATTTTATGATTGCACATGGTAAAGAATGTGATTAAAGGCTCTTTTCCTATTTCAAAAGTTTTAGTTTTCGAGGGTAATAGCTACGTATGTTGAAAAAATGAAGATATTAGACTATTTTATGATTGCACATGGTAAAGAATGTGATTAAAGGCTCTTTTCCTATTTCAAAAGTTTTAGTTTTCGAGGGTAATAGCTACGTATGTTGAAAAAATGAAGATATTAGACTATTTTATGATTGCACATGGTAAAGAATGTGATTAAAGGCTCTTTTCCTATTTCAAAAGTTTTAGTTTTCGAGGGTAATAGCTCGTATGTTGAAAAAATGAAGATATTAGACTATTTTATGATTGCACATGGTAAAGAATGTGATTAAAGGCTCTTTTCCTATTTCAAAAGTTTTAGTTTTCGAGGGTAATAGCTACGTATGTTGAAAAAATGAAGATATTAGACTATTTTATGATTGCACATGGTAAAGAATGTGATTAAAGGCTCTTTTCCTATTTCAAAAGTTTTAGTTTTCGAGGGTAATAGCTACGTATGTTGAAAAAATGAAGATATTAGACTATTTTATGATTGCACATGGTAAAGAATGTGATTAAAGGCTCTTTTCCTATGTCAAAAGTTTTAGTTTTCGAGGGTAATAGCTACGTATGTTGAAAAAATGAAGATATTAGACTATTTTATGATTGCACATGGTAAAGAATGTGATTAAAGGCTCTTTTCCTATGTCAAAAGTTTTAGTTTTCGAGGGTAATAGCTACGTATGTTGAAAAAATGAAGATATTAGACTATTTTATGATTGCACATGGTAAAGAATGTGATTAAAGGCTCTTTTCCTATTTCAAAAGTTTTAGTTTTCGAGGGTAATAGCTACGTATGTTGAAAAAATGAAGATATTAGACTATTTTATGATTGTACATGGTAAAGAATGTGATTAAAGGCTCTTTTCCTATTTCAAAAGTTTTAGTTTTCGAGGGTAATAGCTATATGTTGAAAAAATGAAGATATTAGACTATTTTATGATTGCACATGGTAAAGAATGTGATTAAAGGCTCTTTTCCTATTTCAAAAGTTTTAGTTTTCGAGGGTAATAGCTACGTATGTTGAAAAAATGAAGATATTAGACTATTTTATGATTGCACATGGTAAAGAATGTGATTAAAGGCTCTTTTCCTATTTCAAAAGTTTTAGTTTTCGAGGGTAATAGCTACGTATGTTGAAAAAATGAAGATATTAGACTATTTTATGATTGCACATGGTAAAGAATGTGATTAAAGGCTCTTTTCCTATGTCAAAAGTTTTAGTTTTCGAGGGTAATAGCTACGTATGTTGAAAAAATGAAGATATTAGACTATTTTATGATTGCAAATGGTAAAGAATGTGATTAAAGGCTCTTTTCCTATTTCAAAAGTTTTAGTTTTCGAGGGTAATAGCTACGTATGTTGAAAAAATGAAGATATTAGACTATTTTATGATTGCAAATGGTAAAGAATGTGATTAAAGGCTCTTTTCCTATTTCAAAAGTTTTAGTTTTCGAGGGTAATAGCTACGTATGTTGAAAAAATGAAGATATTAGACTATTTTATGATTGCACATGGTAAAGAATGTGATTAAAGGCTCTTTTCCTATTTCAAAAGTTTTAGTTTTCGAGGGTAATAGCTACGTATGTTGAAAAAATGAAGATATTAGACTATTTTATGATTGCACATGGTAAAGAATGTGATTAAAGGCTCTTTTCCTATTTCAAAAGTTTTAGTTTTCGAGGGTAATAGCTACGTATGTTGAAAAAATGAAGATATTAGACAATTTTATGATTGCACATGGTAAAGAATGTGATTAAAGGCTCTTTTCCTATTCAAAAGTTTTAGTTTTCGAGGGTAATAGCTACGTATGTTGAAAAAATGAAGATATTAGACTATTTTATGATTGCACATGGTAAAGAATGTGATTAAAGGCTCTTTTCCTATTTCAAAAGTTTTAGTTTTCGAGGGTAATAGCTACGTATGTGGAAAAAATGAAGATATTAGACTATTTTATGATTGCAATGGTAAAGAATGTGATTAAAGGCTCTTTTCCTATTTCAAAAGTTTTAGTTTTCGAGGGTAATAGCTACGTATGTTGAAAAAATGAAGATATTAGACTATTTTATGATTGCACATGGTAAAGAATGTGATTAAAGGCTCTTTTCCTATTTCAAAAGTTTTAGTTTTCGAGGGTAATAGCTACGTATGTTGAAAAAATGAAGATATTAGACTATTTTATGATTGCACATGGTAAAGAATGTGATTAAAGGCTCTTTTCCTATTTCAAAAGTTTTAGTTTTCGAGGGTAATAGCTACGTATGTTGAAAAAATGAAGATATTAGACAATTTTATGATTGCACATGGTAAAGAATGTGATTAAAGGCTCTTTTCCTATTTCAAAAGTTTTAGTTTTCGAGGGTAATAGCTACGTATGTTGAAAAAATGAAGATATTAGACTATTTTATGATTGCACATGGTAAAGAATGTGATTAAAGGCTCTTTTCCTATTTCAAAAGTTTTAGTTTTCGAGGGTAATAGCTACGTATGTTGAAAAAATGAAGATATTAGACTAGTTTATGATTGCACATGGTAAAGAATGTGATTAAAGGCTCTTTTCCTATTTCAAAAGTTTTAGTTTTCGAGGGTAATAGCTATGTCTGTGAAAAAATGAAGATATTAGACTATTTTATGATTGCATATGGTAAAGAATGTGATTAAAGGCTCTTTTCCTATTTCAAAAGTTTTAGTTTTCGAGGGTAATAGCTACGTATGTTGAAAAAATGAAGATATTAGACAATTTTATGATTGCACATGGTAAAGAATGTGATTAAAGGCTCTTTTCCTATTTCAAAAGTTTTAGTTTTCGAGGGTAATAGCTACGTATGTTGAAAAAATGAAGATATTAGACCATTTTATGATTGCACATGGTAAAGAATGTGATTAAAGGCTCTTTTCCTATTTCAAAAGTTTTAGTTTTCGAGGGTAATAGCTACGTATGTTGAAAAAATGAAGATATTAGACTATTTTATGATTGCACATGGTAAAGAATGTGATTAAAGGCTCTTTTCCTATTTCAAAAGTTTTAGTTTTCGAGGGTAATAGCTACGTATGTTGAAAAAATGAAGATATTAGACAATTTTATGATTGCACATGGTAAAGAATGTGATTAAAGGCTCTTTTCCTATTTCAAAAGTTTTAGTTTTCGAGGGTAATAGCTACGTATGTTGAAAAAATGAAGATATTAGACTATTTTATGATTGCACATGGTAAAGAATGTGATTAAAGGCTCTTTTCCTATTTCAAAAGTTTTAGTTTTCGAGGGTAATAGCTACGTATGTTGAAAAAATGAAGATATTAGACAATTTTATGATTGCACATGGTAAAGAATGTGATTAAACGTTCTTTTCCTATGTCAAAAGTTTTAGTTTTCGAGGGTAGTAGCTACGTATCTGGAAAAAATGAAGATATTAGACTATTTTATGATTGTAAATGGTAAAGAATGGGATTAAAGTCTCTTTTCCTATTTCAAAAGTTTTAGTTTTCGAGGGTAATAGCTACGTATGTTGAAAAAATGAAATATTAGACTATTTTATGATTGTACATGGTAAAGAATGTGATTAAAGGCTCTTTTCCTATTTCAAAAGTTTTAGTTTTCGAGGGTAATAGCTACATATGTTGAAAAAATGAAGATATTAGACTATTTTATGATTGCACATGGTAAAGAATGTGATTAAAGGCTCTTTTCCTATTTCAAAAGTTTTAGTTTTCGAGGGTAATAGCTACGTATGTGAAAAAATGAAGATATTAGACTATTTTATGATTGCACATGGTAAAGAATGTGATTAAAGGCTCTTTTCCTATTTCAAAAGTTTTAGTTTTCGAGGGTAATAGCTACGTATGTTGAAAAAATGAAGATATTAGACTATTTTATGATTGCACATGGTAAAGAATGTGATTAAAGGCTCTTTTCCTATTTCAAAAGTTTTAGTTTTCGAGGGTAATAGCTACGTATGTTGAAAAAATGAAGATATTAGACTATTTTATGATTGCAAATGGTAAAGAATGTGATTAAAGGCTCTTTTCCTATGTCAAAAGTTTTAGTTTTCGAGGGTAATAGCTACGTATGTTGAAAAAATGAAGATATTAGACTATTTTATGATTGCAAATGGTAAAGAATGTGATTAAAGGCTCTTTTCCTATTTCAAAAGTTTTAGTTTTCGAGGGTAATAGCTACGTATGTTGAAAAAATGAAGATATTAGACTATTTTATGATTGCACATGGTAAAGAATGTGATTAAAGGCTCTTTTCCTATTTCAAAAGTTTTAGTTTTCGAGGGTAATAGCTACGTATGTTGAAAAAATGAAGATATTAGACTATTTTATGATTGCACATGGTAAAGAATGTGATTAAAGGCTCTTTTCCTATTTCAAAAGTTTTAGTTTTCGAGGGTAATAGCTACGTATGTTGAAAAAATGAAGATATTAGACTATTTTATGATTGCACATGGTAAAGAATGTGATTAAAGGCTCTTTTCCTATTCAAAAGTTTTAGTTTTCGAGGGTAATAGCTACGTATGTTGAAAAAATGAAGATATTAGACTATTTTATGATTGCACATGGTAAAGAATGTGATTAAAGGCTCTTTTCCTATTTCAAAAGTTTTAGTTTTCGAGGGTAATAGCTACGTATGTTGAAAAAATGAAGATATTAGACTATTTTATGATTGCACATGGTAAAGAATGTGATTAAAGGCTCTTTTCCTATTTCAAAAGTTTTAGTTTTCGAGGGTAATAGCTACGTATGTTGAAAAAATGAAGATATTAGACTATTTTATGATTGCAATGGTAAAGAATGTGATTAAAGGCTCTTTTCCTATTTCAAAAGTTTTAGTTTTCGAGGGTAATAGCTACGTATGTTGAAAAAATGAAGATATTAGACTATTTTATGATTGCACATGGTAAAGAATGTGATTAAAGGCTCTTTTCCTATTTCAAAAGTTTTAGTTTTCGAGGGTAATAGCTACGTATGTTGAAAAAATGAAGATATTAGACTATTTTATGATTGCACATGGTAAAGAATGTGATTAAAGGCTCTTTTCCTATTTCAAAAGTTTTAGTTTTCGAGGGTAATAGCTACGTATGTTGAAAAAATGAAGATATTAGACAATTTTATGATTGCACATGGTAAAGAATGTGATTAAAGGCTCTTTTCCTATTTCAAAAGTTTTAGTTTTTGAGGGTAATAGCTAGTATGTTGAAAAAATGAAGATATTAGACTATTTTATGATTGCACATGGTAAAGAATGTGATTAAAGGCTCTTTTCCTATTTCAAAAGTTTTAGTTTTCGAGGGTAGTAGCTACGTATGTTGAAAAAATGAAGATATTAGACAATTTTATGATTGCACATGGTAAAGAATGTGATTAAAGGCTCTTTTCCTATGTCAAAAGTTTTAGTTTTCGAGGGTAGTAGCTACGTATCTGGAAAAAATGAAGATATTAGACTATTTTATGATTGTAAATGGTAAAGAATGTGATTAAAGTCTCTTTTCCTATTTCAAAAGTTTTAGTTTTCGAGGGTAATAGCTACGTATGTTGAAAAAATGAAGATATTAGACTATTTTATGATTGTACATGGTAAAGAATGTGATTAAAGGCTCTTTTCCTATTTCAAAAGTTTTAGTTTCGAGGGTAATAGCTAATAGCTATGTATGTTGAAAAAATGAAGATATTAGACTATTTTATGATTGCACATGGTAAAGAATGTGATTAAAGGCTCTTTTCCTTATTCAAAAGTTTTAGTTTTCGAGGGTAATAGCTACGTATGTTGAAAAAATGAAGATATTAGACTATTTTATGATTGCACATGGTAAAGAATGTGATTAAAGGCTCTTTTCCTATGTCAAAAGTTTTAGTTTTCGAGGGTAATAGCTACGTATGTTGAAAAAATGAAGATATTAGACAATTTTATGATTGCACATGGTAAAGAATGTGATTAAAGGCTCTTTTCCTATTTCAAAAGTTTTAGTTTTCGAGGGTAATAGCTACGTATGTTGAAAAAATGAAGATATTAGACTATTTTATGATTGCACATGGTAAAGAATGTGATTAAAGGCTCTTTTCCTATGTCAAAAGTTTTAGTTTTCGAGGGTAATAGCTACGTATGTTGAAAAAATGAAGATATTAGACAATTTTATGATTGCACATGGTAAAGAATGTGATTAAACGTTCTTTTCCTATGTCAAAAGTTTTAGTTTTCGAGGGTAGTAGCTACGTATCTGGAAAAAATGAAGATATTAGACTATTTTATGATTGTAAATGGTAAAGAATGGGATTAAAGTCTCTTTTCCTATTTCAAAAGTTTTAGTTTTCGAGGGTAATAGCTACGTATGTTGAAAAAATGAAAATATTAGACTATTTTATGATTGTACATGGTAAAGAAATGTGATTAAAGGCTCTTTTCCTATTTCAAAAGTTTTAGTTTTCGAGGGTAATAGCTATGTCTGTGAAAAAATGAAGATATTAGACTATTTTATGATTGCACATGGTAAAGAATGTGATTAAAGGCTCTTTTCCTATTTCAAAAGTTTTAGTTTTCGAGGGTAATAGCTACGTATGTTGAAAAAATGAAGATATTAGACAATTTTATGATTGCACATGGTAAAGAATGTGATTAAAGGCTCTTTTCCTATTTCAAAAGTTTTAGTTTTCGAGGGTAATAGCTACGTATGTTGAAAAAATGAAGATATTAGACTATTTTATGATTGCACATGGTAAAGAATGTGATTAAAGGCTCTTTTCCTATTTCAAAAGTTTTAGTTTTCGAGGGTAATAGCTACGTATGTTGAAAAAATGAAGATATTAGACTATTTTATGATTGCAAATGGTAAAGAATGTGATTAAAGGCTCTTTTCCTATGTCAAAAGTTTTAGTTTTCGAGGGTAATAGCTACGTATGTTGAAAAAATGAAGATATTAGACTATTTTATGATTGCAATGGTAAAGAATGTGATTAAAGGCTCTTTTCCTATTTCAAAAGTTTTAGTTTTCGAGGGTAATAGCTACGTATGTTGAAAAAATGAAGATATTAGACTATTTTATGATTGCACATGGTAAAGAATGTGATTAAAGGCTCTTTTCCTATTTCAAAAGTTTTAGTTTTCGAGGGTAATAGCTACGTATGTTGAAAAAATGAAGATATTAGACTATTTTATGATTGCACATGGTAAAGAATGTGATTAAAGGCTCTTTTCCTATTTCAAAAGTTTTAGTTTTCGAGGGTAATAGCTACGTATGTTGAAAAAATGAAGATATTAGACTATTTTATGATTGCAATGGTAAAGAATGTGATTAAAGGCTCTTTTCCTATTTCAAAAGTTTTAGTTTTCGAGGGTAATAGCTACGTATGTTGAAAAAATGAAGATATTAGACTATTTTATGATTGCACATGGTAAAGAATGTGATTAAAGGCTCTTTTCCTATTTCAAAAGTTTTAGTTTTCGAGGGTAATAGCTACGTATGTTGAAAAAATGAAGATATTAGACTATTTTATGATTGCACATGGTAAAGAATGTGATTAAAGGCTCTTTTCCTATTTCAAAAGTTTTAGTTTTCGAGGGTAATAGCTACGTATGTTGAAAAAATGAAGATATTAGACATTTTATGATTGCACATGGTAAAGAATGTGATTAAAGGCTCTTTTCCTATTTCAAAAGTTTTAGTTTTCGAGGGTAATAGCTAGTATGTTGAAAAAATGAAGATATTAGACTATTTTATGATTGCACATGGTAAAGAATGTGATTAAAGGCTCTTTTCCTATTTCAAAAGTTTTAGTTTTCGAGGGTAATAGCTACGTATGTTGAAAAAATGAAGATATTAGACTATTTTATGATTGCACATGGTAAAGAATGTGATTAAAGGCTCTTTTCCTATTTCAAAAGTTTTAGTTTTCGAGGGTAATAGCTACGTATGTTGAAAAAATGAAGATATTAGACAATTTTATGATTGCACATGGTAAAGAATGTGATTAAAGGCTCTTTTCCTATTTCAAAAGTTTTAGTTTTCGAGGGTAATAGCTACGTATGTTGAAAAAATGAAGATATTAGACTATTTTATGATTGCACATGGTAAAGAATGTGATTAAAGGCTCTTTTCCTATTTCAAAAGTTTTAGTTTTCGAGGGTAATAGCTACGTATGTTGAAAAAATGAAGATATTAGACAATTTTATGATTGCACATGGTAAAGAATGTGATTAAAGGCTCTTTTCCTATGTCAAAAGTTTTAGTTTTCGAGGGTAGTAGCTACGTATGTTGAAAAAATGAAGATATTAGACTATTTTATGATTGCAAATGGTAAAGAATGTGATTAAACGTTCTTTTCCTATTTCAAAAGTTTTAGTTTTCGAGGGTAATAGCTACGTATGTTGAAAAAATGAAGATATTAGACTATTTTATGATTGCACATGGTAAAGAATGTGATTAAAGGCTCTTTTCCTATTTCAAAAGTTTTAGTTTTCGAGGGTAATAGCTACGTATGTTGAAAAAATGAAGATATTAGACTATTTTATGATTGCACATGGTAAAGAATGTGATTAAAGGCTCTTTTCCTATGTTCAAAAGTTTTAGTTTTCGAGGGTAATAGCTACGTATGTTGAAAAAATGAAGATATTAGACTATTTTATGATTGCACATGGTAAAGAATGTGATTAAAGGCTCTTTTCCTATTTCAAAAGTTTTAGTTTTCGAGGGTAATAGCTACGTATGTTGAAAAAATGAAGATATTAGACTATTTTATGATTGCACATGGTAAAGAATGTGATTAAAGGCTCTTTTCCTATGTCAAAAGTTTTAGTTTTCGAGGGTAATAGCTACGTATGTTGAAAAAATGAAGATATTAGACATTTTATGATTGCACATGGTAAAGAATGTGATTAAACGTTCTTTTCCTATGTCAAAAGTTTTAGTTTTCGAGGGTAGTAGCTACGTATGTGAAAAAATGAAGATATTAGACTATTTTATGATTGCACATGGTAAAGAATGTGATTAAAGTCTCTTTTCCTATTTCAAAAGTTTTAGTTTTCGAGGGTAATAGCTAAGTATGTTGAAAAAATGAAGATATTAGACTATTTTATGATTGTACATGGTAAAGAATGTGATTAAAGGCTCTTTTCCTATTTCAAAAGTTTTAGTTTTCGAGGGTAATAGCTACGTATGTTGAAAAAATGAAGATATTAGACTATTTTATGATTGCATATGGTAAAGAATATGATTAAAGGCTCTTTTCCTATTTCAAAAGTTTTAGTTTTCGAGGGTAATAGCTATGTCTGTGAAAAAATGAAGATAATAGACTATTTTATGATTGCACATGGTAAAGAATGTGATTAAAGGCTCTTTTCCTATTTCAAAAGTTTTAGTTTTCGAGGGTAATAGCTACGTATGTTGAAAAAATGAAGATATTAGACAATTTTATGATTGCACATGGTAAAGAATGTGATTAAAGGCTCTTTTTCTATTTCAAAAGTTTTAGTTTTCGAGGGTAATAGCTACGTATGTTGAAAAAATGAAGATATTAGACTATTTTATGATTGCACATGGTAAAGAATGTGATTAAAGGCTCTTTTCCTATTTCAAAAGTTTTAGTTTTCGAGGGTAATAGCTACGTATGTTGAAAAAATGAAGATATTAGACTATTTTATGATTGCACATGGTAAAGAATGTGATTAAAGGCTCTTTTCCTATGTCAAAAGTTTTAGTTTTCGAGGGTAATAGCTACGTATGTTGAAAAAATGAAGATATTAGACTATTTTATGATTGCACATGGTAAAGAATGTGATTAAAGGCTCTTTTCCTATTTCAAAAGTTTTAGTTTTCGAGGGTAATAGCTACGTATGTTGAAAAAATGAAGATATTAGACTATTTTATGATTGCACATGGTAAAGAATGTGATTAAAGGCTCTTTTCCTATTTCAAAAGTTTTAGTTTTCGAGGGTAATAGCTACGTATGTTGAAAAAATGAAGATATTAGACTATTTTATGATTGCACATGGTAAAGAATGTGATTAAAGGCTCTTTTCCTATTTCAAAAGTTTTAGTTTTCGAGGGTAATAGCTACGTATGTTGAAAAAATGAAGATATTAGACTATTTTATGATTGCAATGGTAAAGAATGTGATTAAAGGCTCTTTTCCTATTTCAAAAGTTTTAGTTTTCGAGGGTAATAGCTACGTATGTTGAAAAAATGAAGATATTAGACTATTTTATGATTGCACATGGTAAAGAATGTGATTAAAGGCTCTTTTCCTATTTCAAAAGTTTTAGTTTTCGAGGGTAATAGCTACGTATGTTGAAAAAATGAAGATATTAGACTATTTTATGATTGCACATGGTAAAGAATGTGATTAAAGGCTCTTTTCCTATTTCAAAAGTTTTAGTTTTCGAGGGTAATAGCTACGTATGTTGAAAAAATGAAGATATTAGACAATTTTATGATTGCACATGGTAAAGAATGTGATTAAAGGCTCTTTTCCTATTTCAAAAGTTTTAGTTTTCGAGGGTAATAGCTACGTATGTTGAAAAAATGAAGATATTAGACAATTTTATGATTGCACATGGTAAAGAATGTGATTAAAGGCTCTTTTCCTATTTCAAAAGTTTTAGTTTTCGAGGGTAATAGCTACGTATGTTGAAAAAATGAAGATATTAGACTATTTTATGATTGCACATGGTAAAGAATGTGATTAAAGGCTCTTTTCCTATTTCAAAAGTTTTAGTTTTCGAGGGTAATAGCTACGTATGTTGAAAAAATGAAGATATTAGACAATTTTATGATTGCACATGGTAAAGAATGGATTAAACGTTCTTTTCCTATGTCAAAAGTTTTAGTTTTCGAGGGTAGTAGCTACGTATGTGGAAAAAATGAAGATATTAGACTATTTTATGATTGTAAATGGTAAAGAATGGGATTAAAGTCTCTTTTCCTATTTCAAAAGTTTTAGTTTTCGAGGGTAATAGCTACGTATGTTGAAAAAATGAAGATATTAGACTATTTTATGATTGTACATGGTAAAGAATGTGATTAAAGGCTCTTTTCCTATTTCAAAAGTTTTAGTTTTCGAGGGTAATAGCTACATATGTTGAAAAAATGAAGATATTAGACTATTTTATGATTGCACATGGTAAAGAATGTGATTAAAGGCTCTTTTCCTATTTCAAAAGTTTTAGTTTTCGAGGGTAATAGCTATGTCTGTTAAAAAATGAAGATATTAGACTATTTTATGATTGCACATGGTAAAGAATGTGATTAAAGGCTCTTTTCCTATTTCAAAAGTTTTAGTTTTCGAGGGTAATAGCTACGTATGTTGAAAAAATGAAGATATTAGACAATTTTATGATTGCACATGGTAAAGAATGTGATTAAAGGCTCTTTTCCTATGTCAAAAGTTTTAGTTTTCGAGGGTAATAGCTACGTATGTTGAAAAAATGAAGATATTAGACTATTTTATGATTGCAAATGGTAAAGAATGTGATTAAAGGCTCTTTTCCTATTTCAAAAGTTTTAGTTTTCGAGGGTAATAGCTACGTATGTTGAAAAAATGAAGATATTAGACTATTTTATGATTGCAAATGGTAAAGAATGTGATTAAAGGCTCTTTTCCTATGTCAAAAGTTTTAGTTTTTGAGGGTAATAGCTACGTATGTTGAAAAAATGAAGATATTAGACAATTTTATGATTGCACATGGTAAAGAATGGATTAAAGGCTCTTTTCCTATGTCAAAAGTTTTAGTTTTCGAGGGTAATAGCTACGTATGTTGAAAAAATGAAGATATTAGACTATTTTATGATTGCACATGGTAAAGAATGTGATTAAAGGCTCTTTTCCTATTTCAAAAGTTTTAGTTTTCGAGGGTAATAGCTACGTATGTTGAAAAAATGAAGATATTAGACAATTTTATGATTGCACATGGTAAAGAATGTGATTAAAGGCTCTTTTCCTATTTCAAAAGTTTTAGTTTTCGAGGGTAATAGCTACGTATGTTGAAAAAATGAAGATATTAGACTATTTTATGATTGCAAATGGTAAAGAATGTGATTAAAGGCTCTTTTCCTATTTCAAAAGTTTTAGTTTTCGAGGGTAATAGCTACGTATGTTGAAAAAATGAAGATATTAGACTATTTTATGATTGCACATGGTAAAGAATGTGATTAAAGGCTCTTTTCCTATTTCAAAAGTTTTAGTTTTCGAGGGTAATAGCTACGTATGTTGAAAAAATGAAGATATTAGACTATTTTATGATTGCACATGGTAAAGAATGTGATTAAAGGCTCTTTTCCTATGTCAAAAGTTTTAGTTTTCGAGGGTAATAGCTACGTATGTGGAAAAAATGAAGATATTAGACTATTTTATGATTGCACATGGTAAAGAATGTGATTAAAGGCTCTTTTCCTATTTCAAAAGTTTTAGTTTTCGAGGGTAATAGCTACGTATGTTGAAAAAATGAAGATATTAGACTATTTTATGATTGCACATGGTAAAGAATGTGATTAAAGGCTCTTTTCCTATGTCAAAAGTTTTAGTTTTCGAGGGTAATAGCTACGTATGTGGAAAAAATGAAGATATTAGACTATTTTATGATTGCACATGGTAAAGAATGTGATTAAAGGCTCTTTTCCTATTTCAAAAGTTTTAGTTTTCGAGGGTAATAGCTACGTATGTTGAAAAAATGAAGATATTAGACAATTTATGATTGCACATGGTAAAGAATGTGATTAAAGGCTCTTTTCCTATTTCAAAAGTTTTAGTTTTCGAGGGTAATAGCTACGTATGTTGAAAAAATGAAGATATTAGACTATTTTATGATTGCACATGGTAAAGAATGTGATTAAAGGCTCTTTTCCTATTTCAAAAGTTTTAGTTTTCGAGGGTAATAGCTACGTATGTTGAAAAAATGAAGATATTAGACAATTTTATGATTGCACATGGTAAAGAATGTGATTAAAGGCTCTTTTCCTATTTCAAAAGTTTTAGTTTTCGAGGGTAGTAGCTACGTATGTTGAAAAAATGAAGATATTAGACTATTTTATGATTGCAAATGGTAAAGAATGTGATTAAAGGCTCTTTTCCTATTTCAAAAGTTTTAGTTTTCGAGGGTAATAGCTACGTATGTTGAAAAAATGAAGATATTAGACTATTTTATGATTGCACATGGTAAAAAATGTGATTAAAGGCTCTTTTCCTATTTCAAAAGTTTTAGTTTTCGAGGGTAATAGCTACGTATGTTGAAAAAATGAAGATATTAGACTATTTTATGATTGCACATGGTAAAGAATGTGATTAAAGGCTCTTTTCCTATTTCAAAAGTTTTAGTTTTCGAGGGTAATAGCTACGTATGTGGAAAAAATGAAGATATTAGACAATTTTATGATTGCACATGGTAAAGAATGTGATTAAAGGCTCTTTTCCTATTTCAAAAGTTTTAGTTTTCGAGGGTAATAGCTACGTATGTTGAAAAAATGAAGATATTAGACTATTTTATGATTGCACATGGTAAAGAATGTGATTAAAGGCTCTTTTCCTATGTCAAAAGTTTTAGTTTTCGAGGGTAATAGCTACGTATGTTGAAAAAATGAAGATATTAGACAATTTTATGATTGCACATGGTAAAGAATTGATTAAACGTTTTTTCCTATGTCAAAAGTTTTAGTTTTCGAGGGTAGTAGCTACGTATGTGGAAAAAATGAAGATATTAGACTATTTTATGATTGTAAATGGTAAAGAATGGGATTAAAGTCTCTTTTCCTATTTCAAAAGTTTTAGTTTTCGAGGGTAATAGCTACGTATGTTGAAAAAATGAAGATATTAGACTATTTTATGATTGTACATGGTAAAGAATGTGATTAAAGGCTCTTTTCCTATTTCAAAAGTTTTAGTTTTTGAGGGTAATAGCTACATATGTTGAAAAAATGAAGATATTAGACTATTTTATGATTGCATATGGTAAAGAATGTGATTAAAGGCTCTTTTCCTATTTCAAAAGTTTTAGTTTTCGAGGGTAATAGCTATGTCTGTGGAAAAAATGAAGATATTAGACTATTTTATGATTGCACATGGTAAAGAATGTGATTAAAGGCTCTTTTCCTATTTCAAAAGTTTTAGTTTTCGAGGGTAATAGCTACGTATGTTGAAAAAATGAAGATATTAGACAATTTTATGATTGCACATGGTAAAGAATGTGATTAAAGGCTCTTTTCCTATTTCAAAAGTTTTAGTTTTCGAGGGTAATAGCTACGTATGTTGAAAAAATGAAGATATTAGACTATTTTATGATTGCACATGGTAAAGAATGTGATTAAAGGCTCTTTTCCTATTTCAAAAGTTTTAGTTTTCGAGGGTAATAGCTACGTATGTTGAAAAAATGAAGATATTAGACTATTTTATGATTGCAAATGGTAAAGAATGTGATTAAAGGCTCTTTTCCTATTTTCAAAAGTTTTAGTTTTTGAGGGTAATAGCTACGTATGTTGAAAAAATGAAGATATTAGACTATTTTATGATTGCACATGGTAAAGAATGTGATTAAAGGCTCTTTTCCTATTTCAAAAGTTTTAGTTTTCGAGGGTAATAGCTACGTATGTTGAAAAAATGAAGATATTAGACTATTTTATGATTGCAATGGTAAAGAATGTGATTAAAGGCTCTTTTCCTATTCAAAAGTTTTAGTTTTCGAGGGTAATAGCTACGTATGTTGAAAAAATGAAGATATTAGACAATTTTATGATTGCACATGGTAAAGAATGTGATTAAAGGCTCTTTTCCTATTTCAAAAGTTTTAGTTTTCGAGGGTAATAGCTACGTATGTTGAAAAAATGAAGATATTAGACTATTTTATGATTGCACATGGTAAAGAATGTGATTAAAGGCTCTTTTCCTATTTCAAAAGTTTTAGTTTTCGAGGGTAATAGCTACGTATGTTGAAAAAATGAAGATATTAGACTATTTTATGATTGCACATGGTAAAGAATGTGATTAAAGGCTCTTTTCCTATTTCAAAAGTTTTAGTTTTCGAGGGTAATAGCTACGTATGTTGAAAAAATGAAGATATTAGACTATTTTATGATTGCACATGGTAAAGAATGTGATTAAAGGCTCTTTTCCTATGTCAAAAGTTTTAGTTTTCGAGGGTAATAGCTACGTATGTGGAAAAAATGAAGATATTAGACTATTTTATGATTGTACATGGTAAAGAATGTGATTAAAGGCTCTTTTCCTATTTCAAAAGTTTTAGTTTTCGAGGGTAATAGCTACATATGTTGAAAAAATGAAGATATTAGACTATTTTATGATTGCACATGGTAAAGAATGTGATTAAAGGCTCTTTTCCTATTTCAAAAGTTTTAGTTTTCGAGGGTAATAGCTATGTCTGTGGAAAAAATGAAGATATTAGACTATTTTATGATTGCACATGGTAAAGAATGTGATTAAAGGCTCTTTTCCTATTTCAAAAGTTTTAGTTTTCGAGGGTAATAGCTACGTATGTTGAAAAAATGAAGATATTAGACAATTTTATGATTGCACATGGTAAAGAATGTGATTAAAGGCTCTTTTCCTATTTCAAAAGTTTTAGTTTTCGAGGGTAATAGCTACGTATGTTGAAAAAATGAAGATATTAGACAATTTTATGATTGCACATGGTAAAGAATGTGATTAAAGGCTCTTTTCCTATGTCAAAAGTTTTAGTTTTCGAGGGTAATAGCTACGTATGTTGAAAAAAATGAAGATATTAGACTATTTTATGATTGCACATGGTAAAGAATGTGATTAAAGGCTCTTTTCCTATTTCAAAAGTTTTAGTTTTCGAGGGTAACAGCTACGTATGTTGAAAAAATGAAGATATTAGACAATTTTATGATTGCACATGGTAAAGAATGTGATTAAAGGCTCTTTTCCTATTTCAAAAGTTTTAGTTTTCGAGGGTAATAGCTACGTATGTTGAAAAAATGAAGATATTAGACTATTTTATGATTGCACATGGTAAAAAATGTGATTAAAGGCTCTTTTCCTATTTCAAAAGTTTTAGTTTTCGAGGGTAATAGCTACGTATGTTGAAAAAATGAAGATATTAGACTATTTTATGATTGCAAATGGTAAAGAATGTGATTAAAGGCTCTTTTCCTATGTCAAAAGTTTTAGTTTTCGAGGGTAATAGCTACGTATGTTGAAAAAATGAAGATATTAGACTATTTTATGATTGCACATGGTAAAGAATGTGATTAAAGGCTCTTTTCCTATTTCAAAAGTTTTAGTTTTCGAGGGTAATAGCTACGTATGTTGAAAAAATGAAGATATTAGACTATTTTATGATTGCACATGGTAAAGAATGTGATTAAAGGCTCTTTTCCTATGTCAAAAGTTTTAGTTTTCGAGGGTAATAGCTACGTATGTTGAAAAAATGAAGATATTAGACAATTTTATGATTGCACATGGTAAAGAATGTGATTAAAGGCTCTTTTCCTATTTCAAAAGTTTTAGTTTTCGAGGGTAATAGCTACGTATGTTGAAAAAATGAAGATATTAGACTATTTTATGATTGCACATGGTAAAGAATGTGATTAAAGGCTCTTTTCCTATTTCAAAAGTTTTAGTTTTCGAGGGTAATAGCTACGTATGTTGAAAAAATGAAGATATTAGACTATTTTATGATTGCACATGGTAAAGAATGTGATTAAAGGCTCTTTTCCTATTTCAAAAGTTTTAGTTTTCGAGGGTAATAGCTACGTATGTTGAAAAAATGAAGATATTAGACTATTTTATGATTGCACATGGTAAAGAATGTGATTAAAGGCTCTTTTCCTATTTCAAAAGTTTTAGTTTTCGAGGGTAATAGCTACGTATGTGGAAAAAATGAAGATATTAGACTATTTTATGATTGCACATGGTAAAGAATGTGATTAAAGGCTCTTTTCCTATTTCAAAAGTTTTAGTTTTCGAGGGTAATAGCTACGTATGTTGAAAAAATGAAGATATTAGACTATTTTATGATTGCACATGGTAAAGAATGTGATTAAAGGCTCTTTTCCTATTTCAAAAGTTTTAGTTTTCGAGGGTAATAGCTACGTATGTTGAAAAAATGAAGATATTAGACTATTTTATGATTGCACATGGTAAAGAATGTGATTAAAGGCTCTTTTCCTATTTCAAAAGTTTTAGTTTTCGAGGGTAATAGCTACGTATGTTGAAAAAATGAAGATATTAGACTATTTTATGATTGCACATGGTAAAGAATGTGATTAAAGGCTCTTTTCCTATTTCAAAAGTTTTAGTTTTCGAGGGTAATAGCTACGTATGTTGAAAAAATGAAGATATTAGACTATTTTATGATTGCACATGGTAAAGAATGTGATTAAAGGCTCTTTTCCTATTCAAAAGTTTTAGTTTTCGAAGGTAATAGCTACGTATGTTGAAAAAATGAAGATATTAGACTATTTTATGATTGCAAATGGTAAAGAATGTGATTAAAGGCTCTTTTCCTATTTCAAAAGTTTTAGTTTTCGAGGGTAATAGCTACGTATGTTGAAAAAATGAAGATATTAGACTATTTTATGATTGCAAATGGTAAACAATGTGATTAAAGGCTCTTTTCCTATTTCAAAAGTTTTAGTTTTCGAGGGTAATAGCTACGTATGTTGAAAAAATGAAGATATTAGACTATTTTATGATTGCACATGGTAAAGAATGTGATTAAAGGCTCTTTTCCTATTTCAAAAGTTTTAGTTTTCGAGGGTAATAGCTACGTATGTTGAAAAAATGAAGATATTAGACTATTTTATGATTGCACATGGTAAAGAATGTGATTAAAGGCTCTTTTCCTATTTCAAAAGTTTTAGTTTTCGAGGGTAATAGCTACGTATGTTGAAAAAATGAAGATATTAGACTATTTTATGATTGCAAATGGTAAAGAATGTGATTAAAGGCTCTTTTCCTATGTCAAAAGTTTTAGTTTTCGAGGGTAATAGCTACGTATGTTGAAAAAATGAAGATATTAGACTATTTTATGATTGCAAATGGTAAAGAATGTGATTAAAGGCTCTTTTCCTATTTCAAAAGTTTTAGTTTTCGAGGGTAATAGCTACGTATGTTGAAAAAATGAAGATATTAGACTATTTTATGATTGCACATGGTAAAGAATGTGATTAAAGGCTCTTTTCCTATTTCAAAAGTTTTAGTTTTCGAGGGTAATAGCTATTGTCTGTGGAAAAAATGAAGATATTAGACTATTTTATGATTGCACATGGTAAAGAATGTGATTAAAGGCTCTTTTCCTAAGTCAAAAGTTTTAATTTTCGAGGGTAATAGCTACGTATGTTGAAAAAATGAAGATATTAGACTATTTTATGATTGCAAATGGTAAAGAATGTGATTAAAGGCTCTTTTCCTATTTCAAAAGTTTTAGTTTTCGAGGGTAATAGCT
>NW_027063879.1:0-20169 GCF_032884065.1 Artemia franciscana
ATTACCCTCGAAAACTAAAACTTTTGAAATAGGAAAAGAGCCTTTAATCACATTCTTTACCATGTGCAATCATAAAATAGTCTAATATCTTCATTTTTTCAACATACGTAGCTATTACCCTCGAAAACTAAAACTTTTGAAATAGGAAAAGAGCCTTTAATCACATTCTTTACCATGTGCAATCATAAAATAGTCTAATATCTTCATTTTTTCAACATACGTAGCTATTACCCTCGAAAACTAAAACTTTTGAAATAGGAAAAGAGCCTTTAATCACATTCTTTACCATGTGCAATCATAAAATAGTCTAATATCTTCATTTTTTCAACATACGTAGCTATTACCCTCGAAAACTAAAACTTTTGACATAGGAAAAGAGCCTTTAACCACATTCTTTACCATTTGCAATCATAAAATAGTCTAATATCTTCATTTTTTCAACATACGTAGCTATTACCCTCGAAAACTAAAACTTTTGAAATAGGAAAAGAGCCTTTAATCACATTCTTTACCATGTGCAATCATAAAATTGTCTGATATCTTCGTTTTTTCCACAGACAAAGCTATTACTCTCGAAAACTAAAACTTTTGAAATAGGAAAAGAGCCTTTAATCACATTCTTTACCATTTGCAATCATAAAATAGTCTAATATCTTCATTTTTTCAACATACGTAGATATTACCCTCGAAAACTAAAACTTTTGACATCTGAAAAGAGCCTTTAATCACATTCTTTACCATGTGCAATCATAAAATAGTCTAATATCTTCATTTTTTTCTCCATACGTAGCTATTACCCTCGAAAACTAAAACTTTTGAAATAGGAAAAGAGCCTTTAATCACATTCTTTACCATTTGCAATCATAAAATAGTCTAATATCTTCATTTTTTCAACAGACAGCTATTACCCTCGAAAACTAAAACTTTTGACATAGGAAAAGAGCCTTTAATCACATTCTTTACCATTTGCAATCATAAAATAGTCTAATATCTTCATTTTTTCAACATACGTAGCTATTACCCTCGAAAACTAAAACTTTTGAAATAGGAAAAGAGCCTTTAATCACATTCTTTACCATGTGCAATCATAAAATAGTCTAATATCTTCATTTTTTCAACATACGTAGCTATTACCCTCGAAAACTAAAACTTTTGAAATAGGAAAAGAGCCTTTAATCACATTCTTTACCATGTGCAATCATAAAATAGTCTAATATCTTCATTTTTTCAACATACGTAGCTATTACCCTCGAAAACTAAAACTTTTGAAATAGGAAAAGAGCCTTTAATCACATTCTTTACCATTTACAATCATAAAATAGTCTAATATCTTCATTTTTTCAACATACGTAGCTATTACCCTCGAAAACTAAAACTTTTGAAATAGGAAAAGAGCCTTTAATCACATTCTTTACCATGTGCAATCATAAAATTGTCTAATATCTTCATTTTTTTCCACATACGTAGCTATTACCCTCGAAAACTAAAACTTTTGAAATAGGAAAAGAGCCTTTAATCACATTCTTTACCATTTGCATTCATAAAATAGTCTAATATCTTCATTTTTTCAACATACGTAGCTATTACCCTCGAAAACTAAAACTTTTGAAATAGAAAAGAGCCTTTAATCACATTCTTTACCATGTGCAATCATAAAATTGTCTAATATCTTCATTTTTTCCCATACGTAGCTATTACCCTCGAAAACTAAAACTTTTGAAATAGGAAAAGAGCCTTTAATCACATTCTTTACCATTTGCAATCATAAAATAGTCTAATATCTTCATTTTTTCAACATACGTAGCTATTACCCTCGAAAACTAAAACTTTTGACATAGGAAAAGAGCCTTTAATCACATTCTTTACCATGTGCAATCATAAAATAGTCTAATATCTTCATTTTTTCCACATACGTAGCTATTACCCTCGAAAACTAAAACTTTTGAAATAGGAAAAGAGCCTTTAATCACATTCTTTACCATTTGCAATCATAAAATAGTCTAATATCTTCATTTTTTCAACATACGTAGCTATTACCCTCGAAAACTAAAACTTTTGAAATAGGAAAAGAGCCTTTAATCACATTCTTTACCATGTGCAATCATAAAATTGTCTAATATCTTCATTTTTTCAACATACGTAGCTATTACCCTCGAAAACTAAAACTTTTGAAATAGGAAAAGAGCCTTTAATCACATTCTTTACCATGTGCAATCATAAAATAGTCTAATATCTTCATTTTTTCCACAGACAAAGCTATTACCCTCGAAAACTAAAACTTTTGAAATAGGAAAAGAGCCTTTAATCACATTCTTTACCATTTGCAATCATAAAATAGTCTAATATCTTCATTTTTTCAACATACGTAGCTATTACCCTCGAAAACTAAAACTTTTGACATAGGAAAAGAGCCTTTAATCACATTCTTTACCATGTGCAATCATAAA
The DNA here is from genome assembly GCF_032884065.1 of Artemia franciscana. Classification (NCBI taxonomy): domain Eukaryota; kingdom Metazoa; phylum Arthropoda; class Branchiopoda; order Anostraca; family Artemiidae; genus Artemia; species Artemia franciscana. The sequence continues at coordinate 2,448 of NW_027063879.1, forward strand.
ATAGTCTAATATCTTCATTTTTTCAACATACGTAGCTATTACCCTCGAAAACTAAAACTTTTGAAATAGGAAAAGAGCCTTTAATCACATTCTTTACCATTTGCAATCATAAAATAGTCTAATATCTTCATTTTTTCAACATACGTAGCTATTACCCTCGAAAACTAAAACTTTTGAAATAGGAAAAGAGCCTTTAATCACATTCTTTACCATTGCAATCATAAAATAGTCTAATATCTTCATTTTTTCCAACATACGTAGCTATTACCCTCGAAAACTAAAACTTTTGAAATAGGAAAAGAGCCTTTAATCACATTCTTTACCATTTGCAATCATAAAATAGTCTAATATCTTCATTTTTTCAACATACGTAGCTATTACCCTCGAAAACTAAAACTTTTGAAATAGGAAAAGAGCCTTTAATCACATTCTTTACCATGTGCAATCATAAAATAGTCTAATATCTTCATTTTTTCAACAGTAGCTATTACCCTCGAAAACTAAAACTTTTGAAATAGGAAAAGAGCCTTTAATCACATTCTTTACCATTTGCAATCATAAAATAGTCTAATATCTTCATTTTTTCAACATACGTAGCTATTACCCTCGAAAACTAAAACTTTTGAAATAGGAAAAGAGCCTTTAATCACATTCTTTACCATGTGCAATCATAAAATTGTCTAATATCTTCATTTTTTCAACATAAGTAGCTATTACCCTCGAAAACTAAAACTTTTGAAAGAGGAAAAGAGCCTTTAATCACATTCTTTACCATTTGCAATCATAAAATAGTCTAATATCTTCATTTTTTCAACATACGTAGCTATTACCCTCGAAAACTAAAACTTTTGAAATAGGAAAAGAGCCTTTAATCACATTCTTTACCATGTGCAATCATAAAATAGTCTAATATCTTCATTTTTTCAACATACGTAGCTATTACCCTCGAAAACTAAAACTTTTGAAATAGGAAAAGAGCCTTTAATCACATTCTTTACCATTTGCAATCATAAAATAGTCTAATATCTTCATTTTTTCAACATACATAGCTATTACCCTCGAAAACTAAAACTTTTGAAATAGGAAAAGAGCCTTTAATCACATTCTTTACCATTGCAATCATAAAATAGTCTAATATCTTCATTTTTTCAACATACGTAGCTATTACCCTCGAAAACTAAAACTTTTGAAATAGGAAAAGAGCCTTTAATCACATTCTTTACCATGTGCAATCATAAAATAGTCTAATATCTTCATTTTTTCAACATACGTAGCTATTACCCTCGAAAACTAAAACTTTTGAAATAGGAAAAGAGCCTTTAATCACATTCTTTACCATGTGCAATCATAAAATAGTCTAATATCTTCATTTTTTCAACATACGCTATTACCCTCGAAAACTAAAACTTTTGAAATAGGAAAAGAGCCTTTAATCACATTCTTTACCATTTGCAATCATAAAATAGTCTAATATCTTCATTTTTTCAACATACGTAGCTATTACCCTCGAAAACTAAAACTTTTGACATAGGAAAAGAGCCTTTAATCACATTCTTTACCATGTGCAATCATAAAATAGTCTAATATCTTCATTTTTTCAACATACGTAGCTATTACCCTCGAAAACTAAAACTTTTGAAATAGGAAAAGAGCCTTTAATCACATTCTTTACCATGTGCAATCATAAAATAGTCTAATATCTTCATTTTTTCAACAGACATAGCTATTACCCTCGAAAACTAAAACTTTTGAAATAGGAAAAGAGCCTTTAATCACATTCTTTACCATTTGCAATCATAAAATAGTCTAATATCTTCATTTTTTCAACATACGTAGCTATTACCCTCGGAAACTAAAACTTTTGAAATAGGAAAAGAGCCTTTAATCACATTCTTTACCATGTGCAATCATAAAATAGTCTAATATCTTCATTTTTTCAAATACATAGCTATTACCCTCGAAAACTAAAACTTTTGAAATAGGAAAAGAGCCTTTAATCACATTCTTTACCATGCAATCATAAAATAGTCTAATATCTTCATTTTTTCAACATACGTAGCTATTACCCTCGAAAACTAAAACTTTTGAAATAGGAAAAGAGCCTTTAATCACATTCTTTACCATGTGCAATCATAAAATAGTCTAATATCTTCATTTTTTCAACATACGTAGCTATTACCCTCGAAAACTAAAACTTTTGACATAGGAAAAGAGCCTTTAATCACATTCTTTACCATTTGCAATCATAAAATAGTCTAATATCTTCATTTTTTCAACATACGTAGCTATTACCCTCGAAAACTAAAACTTTTGAAATAGGAAAAGAGCCTTTAATCACATTCTTTACCATGTGCAATCATAAAATAGTCTATATCTTCATTTTTTCAACATACGTGCTATTACCCTCGAAAACTAAAACTTTTGAAATAGGAAAAGAGCCTTTAATCACATTCTTTACCATGTGCAATCATAAAATAGTCTAATATCTTCATTTTTTCAACATACGTAGCTATTACCCTCGAAAACTAAAACTTTTGAAATAGGAAAAGAGCCTTTAATCACATTCTTTACCATGTGCAATCATAAAATAGTCTAATATCTTCATTTTTTCAACATACGTAGCTATTACCCTCGAAAACTAAAACTTTTGAAATAGGAAAAGAGCCTTTAATCACATTCTTTACCATTTGCAATCATAAAATAGTCTAATATCTTCATTTTTTCAACATACGTAGCTATTACCCTCGAAAACTAAAACTTTTGAAATAGGAAAAGAGCCTTTAATCACATTCTTACCATGTGCAATCATAAAATAGTCTAATATCTTCATTTTTTCAACATACGTAGCTATTACCCTCGAAAACTAAAACTTTTGAAATAGGAAAAGAGCCTTTAATCACATTCTTTACCATGTGCAATCATAAAATAGTCTAATATCTTCATTTTTTCAACATACGTAGCTATTACCCTCGAAAACTAAAACTTTTGAAATAGGAAAAGAGCCTTTAATCACATTCTTTACCATTTGCAATCATAAAATAGTCTAATATCTTCATTTTTTCAACATACGTAGCTATTACCCTCGAAAACTAAAACTTTTGACATAGGAAAAGAGCCTTAATCACATTCTTTACCATTTGCAATCATAAAATAGTCTAATATCTTCATTTTTTCAACATACGTAGCTATTACCCTCGAAAACTAAAACTTTTGAAATAGGAAAAGAGCCTTTAATCACATTCTTTACCATGTGCAATCATAAAATAGTCTAATATCTTCATTTTTTCAACATACGTAGCTATTACCCTCGAAAACTAAAACTTTTGAATAGGAAAAGAGCCTTTAATCACATTCTTTATCATTAGCAATCATAAAATAGTCTAATATCTTCATTTTTTTAACATACGTAGCTATTACCCTCGAAAACTAAAACTTTTGAAATAGGAAAAGAGCCTTTAATCACATTCTTTACCATGTGCAATCATAAAATAGTCTAATATCTTCATTTTTTCAGCATAAGTAGCTATTACCCTCGAAAACTAAAACTTTTGAAATAGGAAAAGAGCCTTTAATCACATTCTTTACCATTTGCAATCATAAAATAGTCTAATATCTTCATTTTTTCAACATACGTAGCTATTACCCTCGAAAACTAAAACTTTTGAAATAGGAAAAGAGCCTTTAATCACATTCTTTACCATGTGCAATCATAAAATAGTCTAATATCTTCATTTTTCAACATACGTAGCTATTACCCTCGAAAACTAAAACTTTTGAAATAGGAAAAGAGCCTTTAATCACATTCTTTACCATGTGCAATCATAAAATAGTCTAATATCTTCATTTTTTCAACATACGTAGCTATTACCCTCGAAAACTAAAACTTTTGAAATAGGAAAAGAGCCTTTAATCACATTCTTTACCATGTGCAATCATAAAATAGTCTAATATCTTCATTTTTTCAACATACGTAGCTATTACCCTCGAAAACTAAAACTTTTGAAATAGGAAAAGAGCCTTTAATCACATTCTTTACCATTTGCAATCATAAAATAGTCTAATATCTTCATTTTTTCAACATACGTAGCTATTACCCTCGAAAACTAAAACTTTTGAAATAGGAAAAGAGCCTTTAATCACATTCTTTACCATTTGCAATCATAAAATAGTCTAATATCTTCATTTTTTCAACATACGTAGCTATTACCCTCGAAAACTAAAACTTTTGAAATAGGAAAAGAGCCTTTAATCACATTCTTTACCATGTGCAATCATAAAATAGTCTAATATCTTCATTTTTTCAACATACGTAGCTATTACCCTCGAAAACTAAAACTTTTGAAATAGGAAAAGAGCCTTTAATCACATTCTTTACCATGTGCAATCATAAAATAGTCTAATATCTTCATTTTTTCAACATACGTAGCTATTACCCTCGAAAACCAAAACTTTTGAAATAGGAAAAGAGCCTTTAATCACATTCTTTACCATGTGCAATCATAAAATAGTCTAATATCTTCATTTTTTCAACATACGTAGCTATTACCCTCGAAAACTAAAACTTTTGAAATAGGAAAAGAGCCTTTAATCACATTCTTTACCATGTGCAATCATAAAATAGTCTAATATCTTCATTTTTTCACATACGTAGCTATTACCCTCGAAAACTAAAACTTTTGAAATAGGAAAAGAGCCTTTAATCACATTCTTTACCATGTGCAATCATAAAATAGTCTAATATCTTCATTTTTTCAACATACGTAGCTATTACCCTCGAAAACTAAAATTTTTGAAATAGGAAAAGAGCCTTTAATCACATTCTTTACCATTTGCAATCATAAAATAGTCTAATATCTTCATTTTTTCAACATACTTAGCTATTACCCTCGAAAACTAAAACTTTTGAAATAGGAAAAGAGCCTTTAATCACATTCTTTACCATATGCAATCATAAAATTGTCTAATATCTTCATTTTTCCAACATACGTAGCTATTACCCTCGAAAACTAAAACTTTTGAAATAGGAAAAGAGCCTTTAATCACATTCTTTACCATGTGCAATCATAAAATAGTCTAATATCTTCATTTTTTCAACATACGTAGCTATTACCCTCGAAAACTAAAACTTTTGAAATAGGAAAAGAGCCTTTAATCACATTCTTTACCATTTGCAATCATAAAATAGTCTAATATCTTCATTTTTTCAACATACGTAGCTATTACCCTCGAAAACTAAAACTTTTGACATAGGAAAAGAGCCTCTAATCACATTCTTTACCATTTGCAATCATAAAATAGTCTAATATCTTCATTTTTTCAGCATACGTAGCTATTACCCTCGAAAACTAAAACTTTTGAAATAGGAAAAGAGCCTTTAATCACATTCTTTACCATGTGCAATCATAAAATAGTCTAATATCTTCATTTTTTCAACATACGTAGCTATTACCCTCGAAAACTAAAACTTTTGACATAGGAAAAGAGCCTTTAATCACATTCTTTACCATTTGCAATCATAAAATAGTCTAATATCTTCATTTTTTCAACATACGTAGCTATTACCCTCGAAAACTAAAACTTTTGAAATAGGAAAAGAGCCTTTAATCACATTCTTTACCATGTGCAATCATAAAATAGTCTAATATCTTCATTTTTTCAACATAGTAGCTATTACCCTCGAAAACTAAAACTTTTGAAATAGGAAAAGAGCCTTTAATCACATTCTTTACCATGTGCAATATAAAATAGTCTAATATCTTCATTTTTTCAACATACGTAGCTATTACCCTCGAAAACTAAAACTTTTGAAATAGGAAAAGAGCCTTTAATCACATTCTTTACCATGTGCAATCATAAAATTGTCTAATATCTTCATTTTTTCAACATACGTAGCTATTACCCTCGAAAACTAAAACTTTTGAAATAGGAAAAGAGCCTTTAATCACATTCTTTACCATGTGCAATCATAAAATAGTCTAATATCTTCATTTTTTCAACATACGTAGCTATTACCCTCGAAAACTAAAACTTTTGAAATAGGAAAAGAGCCTTTAATCACATTCTTTACCATTTGCAATCATAAAATAGTCTAATAACTTCATTTTTTCAACATACGTAGCTATTACCCTCGAAAACTAAAACTTTTGACATAGGAAAAGAGCCTCTAATCACATTCTTTACCATTTGCAATCATAAAATAGTCTAATATCTTCATTTTTTCAACATACGTAGCTATTACCCTCGAAAAATAAAACTTTTGAAATAGGAAAAGAGCCTTTAATCACATTCTTTACCATGTGCAATCATAAAATAGTCTAATATCTTCATTTTTTCAACATACGTAGCTATTACCCTCGAAAACTAAAACTTTTGACATAGGAAAAGAGCCTTTAATCACATTCTTTACCATTTGCAATCATAAAATAGTCTAATATCTTCATTTTTTCAACATACGTAGCTATTACCCTCGAAAACTAAAACTTTTGAAATAGGAAAAGAGCCTTTAATCACATTCTTTACCATGTGCAATCATAAAATAGTCTAATATCTTCATTTTTTCAGCATACGTAGCTATTACCCTCGAAAACTAAAACTTTTGAAATAGGAAAAGAGCCTTTAATCACATTCTTTACCATTTGCAATCATAAAATAGTCTAATATCTTCATTTTTTCAACATACGTAGCTATTACCCTCGAAAACTAAAACTTTTGAAATAGGAAAAGAACCTTTAATCACATTCTTTACCATGTGCAATCATAAAATAGTCTAAAATCTTCATTTTGTCAACATACGTAGCTATTACCCTCGAAAACTAAAACTTTTGAAATAGGAAAAGAGCCTTTAATCACATTCTTTACCATGTGCAATCATAAAATAGTCTAATATCTTCATTTTTTCAACATACGTAGCTATTACCCTCGAAAACTAAAACTTTTGAAATAGGAAAAGAGCCTTTAATCACATTCTTTACCATGTGCAATCATAAAATAGTCTAATATCTTCATTTTTTCAACATACGTAGCTATTACCCTCGAAAACTAAAACTTTTGAAATAGGAAAAGAGCTTTTTAATCACATTCTTTACCATTTGCAATCATAAAATAGTCTAATATCTTCATTTTTTCAGCATACGTAGCTATTACCCCCGAAAACTAAAACTTTTGAAATAGGAAAAGAGCCTTTAATCACATTCTTTACCATTTGCAATCATAAAATAGTCTAATATCTTAATTTTTTCAACATACGTAGCTATTACCCTCGAAAACTAAAACTTTTGAAATAGGAAAAGAGCCTTTAATCACATTCTTTACCATGTGCAATGATAAAATAGTCTAATATCTTCATTTTTTCAACATACGTAGCTATTACCCTCGAAAACTAAAACTTTTGAAATAGGAAAAGAGCCTTTAATCACATGCTTTACCATGTGCAATCATAAAATTGTCTAATATCTTCATTTTTTCAACATACGTAGCTATTACCCTCGAAAACCAAAACTTTTGAAATAGGAAAAGAGCCTTTAATCACATTCTTTACCATGTGCAATCATAAAATAGTCTAATATCTTCATTTTTTCACCATACGTAGCTATTACCCTCGAAAACTAAAACTTTTGAAATAGGAAAAGAGCCTTTAATCACATTCTTTACCATGTGCAATCATAAAATAGTCTAATATCTTCATTTTTTCAACATACGTAGCTATTACCCTCGAAAACTAAAATTTTTGAAATAGGAAAAGAGCCTTTAATCACATTCTTTACCATTTGCAATCATAAAATAGTCTAATATCTTCATTTTTTCAACATACTTAGCTATTACCCTCGAAAACTAAAACTTTTGAAATAGGAAAAGAGCCTTTAATTACATGCTTTAACTTGTGCAATCATAAAATTGTCTAATATCTTCATTTTTTAAACATACGTAGCTATTACCCTCGAAAACTAAAACTTTTGAAATAGGAAAAGAGCCTTTAATCACATTCTTTACCATGTACAATCATAAAATATTCTAATATCTTCATTTTTTCAACATACGTAGCTATTACCCTCGAAAACTAAAACTTTTGAAATAGGAAAAGAGCCTTTAATCACATTCCTTACCATTTGCAATCATAAAATAATCTAATATCTTCATTTTTTCAACATACGTAGATATTACCCTCCAAAACTAAAACTTTTGAAATAGGAAAAGAGTCTTTTATCACATTCTTTACCATGTGCAATCATAAAATTGTCTAATATCTTCATTTTTTCAACATACGTAGCTATTACCCTCGAAAACTAAAACTTTTGACATAGGAAAACAGCCTTTAATCACATTCTTTACCATTTGCAATCATAAAATAGTCTAATATCTTCATTTTTTCAACATACGTAGCTATTACCCTCGAAAACTAAAACTTTTGAAATAGGAAAAGAGCCTTTAATCACATTCTTTACCATGTGCAATCATAAAATAGTCTAATATCTTCATTTTTTCAACATAGGTAGCTATTCCCCTCGAAAACTAAAACTTTTGACATAGGAAAAGAGCCTTTAATCACATTCTTTACCATTTTCAATCATAAAATAGTCGAATATCTTCATTTTTTCAACATACGTAGCTATTACCCTCGAAAACTAAAACTTTTGAAATAGGAAAAGAGCCTTTAATCACATTCTTTACCATGTGCAATCATAAAATAGTCTAATATCTTCATTTTTTCAGTATACGTAGCTATTACCCTCGAAAACTAAAACTTTTGAAATAGGAAAAGAGCCTTTAATCACATTCTTTACCATGTGCAATCATAAAATTGTCTAATATCTTCATTTTTTCAACATACGTAGCTATTACCCTCGAAAACTAAAACTTTTGAAAGAGGAAAAGAGCCTTTAATCACATTCTTTACCATTTGCAATGATAAAATAGTCTAATATCTTCATTTTTTCAACATACGTAGCTATTACCCTCGAAAACCAAAACTTTTGAAATAGGAAAAGAGCCTTTAATCACATTCTTTACCATGTGCAATCATAAAATAGTCTAATATCTTCATTTTTTCAACAAACGTAGCTATTACCCTCGAAAACTAAACTTTTGAAATAGGAAAAGAGCCTTTAATCACATTCTTTACCATGTGCAATCATAAAATAGTCTAATATCTTCATTTTTTCAGCATACGTAGCTATTACCCTCGAAAACTAAAACTTTTGAAATAGGAAAAGAGCCTTTAATCACAATCTTTACCATGTGCAATCATAAAATAGTCTAATATCTTCATTTTTTCAACATACGTAGCTATTACCCTCGAAAACTAAAACTTTTGAAATAGGAAAAGAGCCTTTAATCACATTCTTTACCATTTGCAATCATAAAATAGTCTAATATCTTCATTTGTTCAACATACGTAGCTATTACCCTCGAAAACTAAAACTTTTGAAATAGGAAAAGAGCCTTTAATCACATTCTTTACCATTTGCAATCATAAAATAGTCTAATATCTTCATTTTTCAACATACGTAGCTATTACCCTCGAAAACTAAAACTTTTGACATAGGAAAAGAGCCTTTAATCACATTCTTTACCATTTGCAATCATAAAATAGTCTAATATCTTCATTTTTTCAACACACGTAGCTATTACCCTCGAAAACTAAAACTTTTGAAATAGGAAAAGAGCCTTTAATCACATTCTTTACCATGTGCAATCATAAAATAGTCTAATATTCATTTTTTCAACATACGTAGCTATTACCCTCGAAAACTAAAACTTTTGACATAGGAAAAGAGCCTTTAATCACATTCTTTACCATGTTTCAATCATAAAATAGTCTAATATCTTCATTTTTTCAACATACGTAGCTATTACCCTCGAAAACTAAAACTTTTGAAATAGGAAAAGAGCCTTTAATCACATTCTTTACCATTTGCAATCATAAAATAGTCTAATATCTTCATTTTTTCAACATACGTAGCTATTACCCTCGAAAACTAAAACTTTTGAAATAGGAAAAGAGCCTTTAATCACATTCTTTACCATGTGCAATCATAAAATTGTCTAATATCTTCATTTTTTCAACATACGTAGCTATTACCCTCGAAAACTAAAACTTTTGACATAGGAAAAGAGCCTTTAATCACATTCTTTACCATTTGCAATCATAAAATAGTCTAATATCTTCATTTTTTCAACATACGTAGCTATTACCCTCGAAAACTAAAACTTTTGAAATAGGAAAAGAGCCTTTAATCACATTCTTTACCATTTGCAATCATAAAATAGTCTAATATCTTCATTTTTTCAACATACGTAGCTATTACCCTCGAAAACTAAAACTTTTGAAATAGGAAAAGAGCCTTTAATCACATTCTTTACCATGTGCAATCATAAAATAGTCTAATATCTTTTTTTTCAACATACGTAGCTATTACCCTCGAAAACTAAAACTTTTGAAATAGGAAAAGAGCCTTTAATCACATTCTTTACCATTGCAATCATAAAATAGTCTAATATCTTCATTTTTTCAACATACGTAGCTATTACCCTCGAAAACTAAAACTTTTGAAATAGGAAAAGAGCCTTTAATCACATTCTTTACCATGTGCAATCATAAAATAGTCTAATATCTTCATTTTTTCAACATACATAGCTATTACCCTCGAAAACTAAAACTTTTGAAATAGGAAAAGAGCCTTTAATCACATTCTTTACCATTTGCAATCATAAAATAGTCTAATATCTTCATTTTTTCAACATACGTAGCTATTACCCTCGAAAACTAAAACTTTTGAAATAGGAAAAGAGCCTTTAATCACATTCTTTACCATTTGCAATGATAAAATAGTCTAATATCTTCATTTTTTCAACATACGTAGCTATTACCCTCGAAAACTAAAACTTTTGAAATAGGAAAAGAGCCTTTAATCACATTCTTTACCATTTGCATTCACAAAATAGTCTAATAAGTTCATTTTTTCAACATACGTAGCTATTACCCTCGAAAACTATAACTTTTGAAATAGGAAAAGAGCCTTTAATCACATTCTTTACCATTTGCAATCATAAAATAGTCTAATATCTTCATTTTTTCAACATACGTAGCTATTACCCTCGAAAACTAAAACTTTTGAAATAGGAAAAGAACCTTTAATCACATTCTTTACCATGTGCAATCATAAAATAGTCTAATATCTTCATTTTTTCAACATACGTAGCTATTACCCTCGAAAACTAAAACTTTTGAAATAGGAAAAGAGCCTTTAATCAAATTCTTTACCATTTGCAATCATAAAATAGTCTAATATCTTCATTTTTTCAACATACGTAGCTATTACCCTCGAAAATTAAACTTTTGAAATGGGAAAAGAGCCTTTAATCACATTCTTTACCATTTGCAATCATAAAATAGTCTAATATCTTCATTTTTTCAACATACGTAGCTATTACCCTCGAAAACTAAAACTTTTGACATAGGAAAAGAGCCTCTAATCACATTCTTTACCATTTGCAATCATAAAATAGTCTAATATCTTCATTTTTTCAGCATACGTAGCTATTACCCTCGAAAAATAAAACTTTTGAAATAGGAAAAGAGCCTTTAATCACATTCTTTACCATGTGCAATCATAAAATAGTCTATTATCTTCATTTTTTCAACATACGTGGCTATTACCCTCGAAAACTAAAACTTTTGACATATTAAAAGAGCCTTTAATCACATTCTTTATCATTTGCAATCATAAAATAGTCTAATATCTTCATTTTTTCAACATACGTAGCTATTACCCTCGAAAACTAAAACTTTTGAAATAGGAAAAGAGCCTTTAATCACATTCTTTACCATGTGCAATCATAAAATAGTCTAATATCTTCATTTTTTCAGCATACGTAGCTATTACCCTCGAAAACTAAAACTTTTGAAATAGGAAAAGAGCCTTTAATCACATTCTTTACCATGTGCAATAATAAAATAGTTTAATATCTTCATTTTTTCAACATATGTAGCTATTACCCAGGAAAACCAAAACTTTTGAAATAGGAAAAGAGCCTTTAATCACATTCTTTACCATGTGCAATCATAAAATAGTCTAATATCTTCATTTTTTCAACATACGTAGCTATTACCCTCGAAAACTAAACTTTTGAAATAGGAAAAGAGCCTTTAATCACATTCTTTACCATGTGCAATCATAAAATAGTCTAATATCTTCATTTTTTCAGCATACGTAGCTATTACCCTCGAAAACTAAAACTTTTGAAATAGGAAAAGAGCCTTTAATCACATTCTTTGCCATGTGCAATCATAAAATAGTCTAATATCTTCATTTTTCAACATACGTAGCTATTACCCTCGAAAACTAAAACTTTTGAAATAGGAAAAGAGCCTTTAATCACATATTTTACCATTTGCAATCATAAAATAGTCTAATATCTTCGTTTTTTCAACATACGTAGCTATTACCCTCGAAAACTAAAACTTTTGAAATAGGAAAAGAACCTTTAATCACATTCTTTACCATTTGCAATGATAAAATAGTCTAATATCTTCATTTTTTCAACACACGTAGCTATTACCCTCGAAAACTAAAACTTTTGAAATAGGAAAAGAGCCTTTAATCACATTCTTTACCATTTGCATTCACAAAATAGTCTAATATGTTCATTTTTTCAACATACGTAGCTATTACCCTCGAAAACTAAAACTTTTGAAATAGGAAAAGAGCCTTTAATCACATTCTTTACCATTTGTATTCACAAAATAGTCTAATATGTTCATTTTTTCAACATACGTAGCTATTACCCTCGAAAACTAAAACTTTTGAAATAGGAAAAGAGCCTTTAATCACATTCTTTACCATTTGCAATCATAAAATAGTCTAATATCTTCATTTTTTCAACATACGTAGCTATTACCCTCGAAAACTAAAACTTTTGAAATAGGAAAAGAGCCTTTAATCACATTCTTTACCATGTCCAATCATAAAATAGTCTAATATCTTCATTTTTTCAACATACGTAGCTATTACCCTCGAAAACTAAAACTTTTGAAATAGGAAAAGAGCCTTTAATCAAATTCTTTACCATTTGCAATCATAAAATAGTCTAATATCTTCATTTTTTCAACATACGTAGCTATTACCCTCGAAAATTAAACTTTTGAAATAGGAAAAGAGCCTTTAATCACATTCTTTACCATTTGCAATCATAAAATAGTCTAATATCTTCATTTTTTCAACATACGTAGCTATTACCCTCGAAAACTAAAACTTTTGACATAGGAAAAGAGCCTCTAATCACATTCTTTACCATTTGCAATCATAAAATAGTCTAATATCTTCATTTTTTCAGCATACGTAGCTATTACCCTCGAAAAATAAAACTTTTGAAATAGGAAAAGAGCCTTTAATCACATTCTTTACCATGTGCAATCATAAAATAGTCTATTATCTTCATTTTTTCAACATACGTGGCTATTACCCTCGAAAACTAAAACATTTGACATAGGAAAAGAGCCTTTAATCACATTCTTTATCATTTGCAATCATAAAATAGTCTAATATCTTCATTTTTTCAACATACGTAGCTATTACCCTCGAAAACTAAAACTTTTGAAATAGGAAAAGAGCCTTTAATCAAATTCTTTACCATGTGCAATCATAAAATAGTCTAATATCTTCATTTTTTCAGCATAGGTAGCTATTACCCTCGAAAACTAAAACTTTTGAAATAGGAAAAGAGCCTTTAATCACATTCTTTACCATGTGCAATAATAAAATAGTTTAATATCTTCATTTTTTCAACATACGTAGCTATTACCCTCGAAAACTAAAACTTTTGAAATAGGAAAAGAGCCTTTAATCACATTCATTACCATGTGTAATCATAAAATTGTCTAATATCTTCATTTTTTCAACATACGTAGCTATTACCCTCGAAAACTAAAACTTTTGAAATAGGAAAAGAGCCTTTAATCACATTCTTTACCATGTGCAATCATAAAATAGTCTAATATCTTCATTTTTTCAACATACGTAGCTATTACCCTCCAAAACTAAAACTTTTGAAATAGGGAAAGAGCCTTTAATCACATTCTTTACCATTTGCAATCATAAAATAGTCTAATAACTTCATTTTTTCAACATACGTAGCTATTACCCTCGAAAACTAAAACTTTTGACATAGGAAAAGAGCCTCTAATCACATTCTTTACCATTTGCAATCATGAAATAGTCTAATATCTTCATTTTTTCAACATACGTAGCTATTACCCTCGAAAAATAAAACTTTTGAAATAGGAAAAGAGCCTTTAATACATTCTTTACCATGTGCAATCATAAAATAGTCTAATATCTCCATTTTTTCAACATACGTAGCTATTACCCTCGAAAACTAAAACTTTTGAGATAGGAAAAGAGCCTTTAATCACATTCTTTACCATTTGCAATCATAAAATAGTCTAATATCTTCATTTTTTCAACATACGTAGCTATTACCATCGAAAACTAAAACTTTTGAAATAGGAAAAGAGCCTTTAATCACATTCTTTACCATGTGCAATCATAAAATAGTCTAATATCTTCATTTTTTCAGCATAAGTAGCTATTACCCTCGAAAACTAAAACTTTTGAAATAGGAAAAGAGCCTTTAATCACATTCTTTACCATTTGCAATCATAAAATAGTCTAATATCTTCATTTTTTTTAACATACGTAGCTATTACCCTCGAAAACTAAAACTTTTGAAATAGGAAAAGAACCTTTAATCACATTCTTTACCATGTGCAATCGTAAAATAGTCTAAAATCTTCATTTTGTCAGCATACGTAGCTATTAACCTCGAAAACTAAAACTTTTGAAATAGGAAAAGAGCCTTTAATCACATTCTTTACCATGTGCAATCATAAAATAGTCTAAAATCTTCATTTTGTCAACATACGTAGCTAATACATACATAGCTAATACACATTCTTTACCATGTGCAATCATAAAATAGTCTAATATCTCCATTTTTTCAACATACGTAGCTATTACCCTCGAAAACTAAAACTTTTGAGATAGGAAAAGAGCCTTTAATCACATTCTTTACCATTTGCAATCATAAAATAGTCTAATATCTTCATTTTTTCAACATACGTAGCTATTACCATCGAAAACTAAAACTTTTGAAATAGGAAAAGAGCCTTTAATCACATTCTTTACCATGTGCAATCATAAAATAGTCTAATATCTTCATTTTTTCAGCATAAGTAGCTATTACCCTCGAAAACTAAAACTTTTGAAATAGGAAAAGAGCCTTTAATCACATTCTTTACCATTTGCAATCATAAAATAGTCTAATATCTTCATTTTTTTAACATACGTAGCTATTACCCTCGAAAACTAAAACTTTTGAAATAGGAAAAGAACCTTTAATCACATTCTTTACCATGTGCAATCGTAAAATAGTCTAAAATCTTCATTTTGTCAGCATACGTAGCTATTAACCTCGAAAACTAAAACTTTTGAAATAGGAAAAGAGCCTTTAATCACATTCTTTACCATGTGCAATCATAAAATAGTCTAAAATCTTCATTTTGTCAACATACGTAGCTAATACCCTCGAAAACTAAAACTTTTGAAATAGGAAAAGAGCCTTTAATCACATTCTTTACCATGTGCAATCATAAAATAGTCTAATATCTTCATTTTTTTCAACATACGTAGCTATTACCCTCGAAAACTAAAACTTTTGAAATAGGAAAAGAGCTTTTTAATCACATTCTTTACCATTTGCAATCATAAAATAGTCTAATATCTTCATTTTTTCAGCATACGTAGCTATTACCCCCGAAAACTAAAACTTTTGAAATGAGAAAAGAGCCTTTAATCACATTCTTTACCATTTGCAATCATAAAATAGTCTAATATCTTCATTTTTTCAGCATACGTAGCTATTACCCTCGAAAACTAAAACTTTTGAAATAAGAAAAGAGCCTTTAATCACATTCTTTACCATGTGCAATCATAAAATAGTCTAATATCTTCATTTTGTCAACATACGTAGCTATTACCCTCGAAAACTAAAACTTTTGAAATAGGGAAAGAGCCTTTAATCACATTCTTTACCATTTGCAATCATAAAATAGTCTAATATCTTCATTTTTTCAACATACGAAGCTATTACCCTCGAAAACTAAAACTTTTGAAATGGGAAAAGAGCCTTTAATCACATGCTTTACCATGTGCAATCATAAAATTGTCTAATATCTTCATTTTTTAAACATACGTAGCTATTACCCTCGAAAACTAAAACTTTTGAAATAGGAAAAGAGCCTTTAATCACATTCTTTACCATGTGCAATCATAAAATAGTCTAATATCTTCATTTTTTCAACATATGTAGCTATTACCCTCGAAAACTAAAACTTTTGAAATAGGAAAAGAGCTTTTTAATCACATTCTTTACCATTTGCAATCATAAAATAGTCTAATATCTTCATTTTTTCAGCATACGTAGCTATTACCTCCGAAAACTAAACTTTTTGAAATAAGAAAAGAGCCTTTAATCACATTCTTTACCATTTGCAATCATAAAATAGTCTAATATCTTCATTTTTTCAACATACGTAGCTATTACCCTCGAAAACTAAAACTTTTGAAATAGGATAAGAGCTTTTTAATCACATTCTTTACCATTTGCAATCATAAAATAGTCTAATATCTTCATTTTTTCAGCATACGTAGCTATTACCCCCGAAAACTAAAACTTTTGAAATAAGAAAAGAGCCTTTAATCACATTCTTTACCATTTGCAATCATAAAATAGTCTAATATCTTCATTTTTTCAACATACGTAGCTATTACCCTCGAAAACTAAAACTTTTGAAATAGGAAAAGAGCCTTTAATCACATTCTTTACCATGTGCAATCATAAAATAGTCTAATATCTTCATTTTTTCAACATACGTAGCTATTACCCTCGAAAACTAAAACTTTTGACATAGGAAAAGAGCCTTTAATCACATTCTTTACCATTTGCAATCATAAAATAGTCTAATATCTTCATTTTTTCAACATACGTAGCTATTACCCTCGAAAACTAAAACTTTTGAAATAGGAAAAGAGCCTTTAATCACATTCTTTACCATGTGCAATCATAAAATAGTCTAATATCTTCATTTTTTCAACATACGTGGCTATTACCCTCGAAAACTAAAACTTTTGACATAGGAAAAGAGCCTTTAATCACATTCTTTATCATTTGCAATCATAAAATAGTCTAATATCTTCATTTTTTTCAACATACGTAGCTATTACCCTCGAAAACTAAAACTTTTGAAATAGGAAAAGAGCTTTTAATCACATTCTTTACCATGTGCAATCATAAAATAGTCTAATATCTTCATTTTTTCAGCATACGTAGCTATTACCCTCGAAAACTAAAACTTTTGAAATAGGAAAAGAGCCTTTAATCACATTCTTTACCATGTGCAATCATAAAATAGTTTAATATCTTCATTTTTTCAACATACGTAGCTATTACCCTCGAAAACTAAAGCTTTTGAAATAGGAAAAGAGCCTTTAATCACATTCTTTACCATCTGTAATCATAAAATTGTCTAATATCTTCATTTTTTCAACATACGTAGCTATTACCCTCGAAAACTAAAACTTTTGAAATAGGAAAAGAGCCTTTAATCACATTCTTTACCATGTGCAATCATAAAATAGTCTAATATCTTCATTTTTTCAACATACGT
>NW_027063879.1:20269-50146 GCF_032884065.1 Artemia franciscana
TGATTGCACATGGTAAAGAATGTGATTAAAGGCTCTTTTCCTATTTCAAAAGTTTAAGTTTTCGAGGGTAATAGCTACGTATGTTGAAAAAAATGAAGATATAAGACTATTTTATGATTGCACATGGTAAAGAATGTGATTAAAGGCTCTTTTCCTATTTCAAAAGTTTTAGTTTTCGAGGGCAATAGCTACGTATGTTGAAAAAATGAAGATATTAGACTATTTTATGATTGCAAATGGTAAAGAATGTCATTAAAGGCTCTTTTCCTATGTCAAAAGTTTTAGTTTTCGAGGATAATAGCTACGTATGATGAAAAAATGAAGATATTAGACTATTTTATCATTGCAAATGGTAAAGAATGTGATTAAAGGCTTTTTTCCTATTTCAAAAGTTTTAGTTTTCAAGGGTAATAGCTTTGTCTCTGGAAAAAATGAAGATATTAGACTATTTTGTGATTGAAAATGGTAAAGAATGTGATTAAAAGCTCTTTTCCTATTTCAAAAGTTTTAGTTTTCGAGGGTAATAGCTACGTATGTTGAAAAAATGAAAATATTAGACTATTTTATGATTGCAAATGGTAAAGAATGTTTTTAAAGACTCTTTTCCTATGTCAAAAGTTATAGTTTTCGAGGGTAATAGCTACGTATGTTGAAAAATGAAGATATTAGACTATTTTATGATTGCAAATGGTAAAGAATGTGATTAAAGGCTCTTTTCCTATGTCAAAAGTTTTAGTTTTCGAGGGTAATAGCTACGTAGGTTGAAAAAATGAAGATATTAGACAATTTTATGACTGCACATGGTAAAGAATGTGATTAAAGACTCTTTTCCAATTTCAAAAGTTTTAGTTTTCGAGGGTAATAGCTACGTATGTTGAAAAAATGAAGATATTAGACTATTTTATGATTGCAAATGGTAAAGAATGTGATTAAAGGCTCTTTTCCTATTTCAAAAGTTTTAGTTTTCGAGGGTAATATCTACGTATGTTGAAAAAATGAAGATATTTGACTATTTTATGATTGCACATGGTAAAGAATGTGATTAAAGGCTCTTTTCCTATTTCAAAAGTTTTAGTTTTCGAGGGTAATAGCTACGTATGCTGAAAAAATTAAGATATTAGACTATTTTATGATTGCACATGGTGAAGAATGTGATTAAAGGCTCTTTTCCTATTTCAAAAGTTTAAGTTTTCGAGGGTAATAGCTACGTATGTTGAAAAAAATGAAGATATAAGACTATTTTATGATTGCACATGGTAAAGAATGTGATTAAAGGCTCTTTTCCTATTTCAAAAGTTTTAGTTTTCGAGGGCAATAGCTACGTATGTTGAAAAAATGAAGATATTAGACTATTTTATGATTGCAAATGGTAAAGAATGTCATTAAAGGCTCTTTTCCTATGTCAAAAGTTTTAGTTTTCGAGGATAATAGCTACGTATGTTGAAAAAATTAAGATATTAGACTATTTTATGATTGCAAATGGTAAGGAATGTGATTAAAGGCTCTTTTCCTATTTCAAAAGTTTTAGTTTTTGAGGGTAATAGCTTTGTCTGTGGAAAAAATGAAGATATTAGACAATTTTATGATTGCACATGGTAAAGAATGTGATTAAAGGCTCTTTTCCTATTTCAAAAGTTTTAGTTTTCGAGGGTAATAGCTACGTATGTTCAAAAAATGAAGATATTAGACTATTTTATGATTGCAAATGGTAAAGAATGTGATTAAAGGCTCTTTTCCTATGTCAAAAGTTTTAGTTTTCGAGGGTAATAGCTACGTCTGTTGAAAAAATTAAGATATTAGAACATTTTATGATTGCAAATGGTAAAGAATGTGATTAAAGGCTCTTTTCCTATGTCAAAAGTTTTAGTTTTCGAGGGTAATAGCTACGTATGTTGAAAAAATGAAGATATTAGACAATTTTATGATTGCACATGGTAAAAAATGTGATTAAAGGCTCTTTTCCTATTTCAAAAGTTTTAGTTTTCGAGGGTAATAGCTTTGTCTGTGGAAAAAATGAAGATATTAGACAATTTTATGATTGCCCGTGGTAAAGAATGTGATTCAAGGCTCTTTTCCTATTTCAAAAGTTTTAGTTTTCGAGGGTAATAGCTACGTGTGTTGAAAAAATGAAGATATTTGACCATTTTATGATTGCAAATGGTAAAGAATGTGATTAAAGGCTCTTTTCCTATTTCAAAAGTTTTAGTTTTCGAGGGTAATAGCTTTGTCTGTGGAAAAAATGAAGATATTAGACAATTTTATGATTGAACATGGTAAAGAATGTGATTAAAGGCTCTTTTCCTATTTCAAAAGTTTTAGTTTTCGAGGGTAATAGCTACGTATGTTGAAAAAATGAAGATATTAGACTATTTTATGATTGCACATGGTAAAGAATGTGATTAAAGGCTCTTTTCCTATGTCAAAAGTTTTAGTTTTCGAGGGTAATAGCTACGTATGTTGAAAAAATGAAGATATTAGACTATTTTATGATTGCAAATGGAAAAGAATGTGATTAAAGGCTCTTTTCCTATTTCAAAAGTTTTAGTTTTCGAGGGTAATAGCTTTGTTTGTGGAAAAAATGAAGATATTAGACAATTTTATGATTGCACATGGTAAAGAATGTGATTAAAGGCTCTTTTCCTATGTCAAAAGTTTTAGTTTTCGAGGGTAATAGCTACGTATGTTGAAAAAATGAAGATATTAGACTATTTTATGATTGCACATGGTAAAGAATGTGATTAAAGGCTCTTTTCAGATGTCAAAAGTTTTAGTTTTCGAGGGTAATAGCTATGTATGTTGAAAAAATGAAGATATTAGACTATTTTATGATTGCAAATGGTAAAGAATGTGATTAAAGGCTCTTTTCCTATTTCAAAAGTTTTAGTTTTCGAGGGTAATAGCTTTGTCTGCGGAAAAAATGAAGATATTAGACAATTTTATGATTGTACATGGTAAAGAATGTGATTAAAGGCTCTTTTGCTATTTCAAAAGTTTTAGTTTTCGAGGGTAATAGCCACGTATGTTGAAAAAATGAAGATATTAGACTACTTTATGATTGCACATGGTAAAGAATGTGATTAAAGGCTCTTTTCCTATTTCAAAAGTTTTAGTTTCCGAGGGTAATAGCTACGTATGTTGAAAAAATGAAGATATTAGACTATTTTATGATTGCACATGGTAAAGAATGTGATTAAAGGCTCTTTTCCTATTTCAAAAGTTTTAGTTTTCGAGGGTAATAGCTACGTATGTTGAAAAAATGAAGATATTAGACTATTTTATGATTGCACATGGTAAAGAATGTGATTAAAGGCTCTTTTCCTATTTCAAAAGTTTTAGTTTTCGAGGGTAATAGCTACGTATGTTGAAAAAATAAAGATATTAGACTATTTTATGATTGCAAATGGTAAAGAATGTGATTAAAGGCTCTTTCCTAATAGCTACGTATGTTAAAAAAAATGAAGATATTAGACTATTTTATGATTGCAAATGGTAAAGAATGTGATTAAAGGCTATTTTCCTATGTCAAAAGTTTTAGTTTTCGAGGGTAATAGCTACGTATGTTGAAAAAATGAAGATATTAGACTATTTTATGATTGCAAATGGTAAAGAATGTGATTAAAGGCTCTTTTCCTATGTCAAAAGAATTAGTTTTCGAGGGTAATAGCTACGTATGTTGAAAAAATGAAGATATTAGACTATTTTATGATTGCACATGGTAAAGAATTTGATTAAAGGCTCTTTTCCTATTTCAAAAGTTTTAGTTTTCGAGGGTAATAGCTACGTATGTTGAAAAAATGAAGATATTAGACTATTTTAAGATTGCACATGGTAAAGAATGTGATTAAAGGCTCTTTTCCTATTTCAAAAGTTTTAGTTTTCGAGGGTAATAGCTACGTATGTTGAAAAAATGAAGATAGTAGGCTATTTTATGATTGCACATGGTAAAGAATGTGATTAAAGGTTCTTTTCCTATTTCAAAAGTTTTAGTTTTCAAGGGTAATAGCTACGTATTTTGAAAAAATGAAGATATTAGACAATAGCTACGTTTGTTGAAAAAATGAAGATATTAGACAATTTTATGATTGCACATGGTAAAGAATGTGATTAAAGGCTCTTTTCCTATTTCAAAAGTTTTAGTTTTCGAGGGTAATAGCTATGTATGTTGAAAAAATGAAGATATTAGACTATTTTATGATTACAAATGGTAAAGAATGTGATTAAAGGCTCTTTTCCTATTTCAAAAGTTTTAGTTTTCGAGGATAATAGCTAGGTCTGTGAAAAAATGAAGATATTAGACTATTTTATGATTGCAAATGGTAAAGAATGTGATTAAAGACTCTTTTCCTATTTCAAAATTTTTAGTTTTCGAGGGTAATAGCTACGTATGTTGAAAAAATGAAGATATTAGACTATTTTATGATTGCAAATGGTAAAGAATGTGATTAAAGGCTCTTTCCCTATTTCAAAAGTTTTAGTTTTCGAGGGTAATAGCTATGTCTGTTGAAAAAATGAAGATATTAGACTATTTTATGATTGCACATGGTAAAGAATGTGATTAAAGGCTCTTTTCCTATTTCAAAAGTTATAGTTTTCGAGGGTAATAGCTACGTATGTTGAAAAAATGAAGATATTAGACTATTTTATGATTGCACATGGTAAAGAATGTGATTAAAGGCTCTTTTCCTATTTCAAAAGTTTTAGTTTTCGAGGGTAATAGCTAACGTATGTTGAAAAAATGAAGATATTAGACTATTTTATGATTGCACATGGTAAAGAATGTGATTAAAGGCTCTTTTCCTATTTCAAAAGTTTTAGTTTTCGAGGGTAATAGCTACGTATGTTGAAAAAATGAAGATATTAGACTATTTTATGATTGCAAATGGTAAAGAATGTGATTAAAGGCTCTTTTCCTATTTCAAAAGTTTTAGTTTTCTACGTATGTTGAAAAAATGAAGATATTAGACTATTTTATGATTGCATGGTAAAGAATGTGATTAAAGGCTCTTTTCCTATTTCAAAAGTTTTAGTTTTCGAGGGTAATAGCTACGTATGTTGAAAAAATGAAGATATTAGACTATTTTATGATTGCACATGGTAAAGAATGTGATTAAAGGCTCTTTTCCTATTTCAAAAGTTTTAGTTTTCGAGGGTAATAGCTACGTATGTTGAAAAAATGAAGATATTAGACTATTTTATGATTGCAATGGTAAAGAATGTGATTAAAGGCTCTTTTCCTATTTCAAAAGTTTTAGTTTTCGAGGGTAATAGCTACGTATGTTGAAAAAATGAAGATATTAGACTATTTTATGATTGCACATGGTAAAGAATGTGATTAAAGGCTCTTTTCCTATTTCAAAAGTTTTAGTTTTCGAGGGTAATAGCTACGTATGTTGAAAAAATGAAGATATTAGACTATTTTATGATTGCACATGGTAAAGAATGTGATTAAAGGCTCTTTTCCTATTTCAAAAGTTTTAGTTTTCGAGGGTAATAGCTACGTATGTTGAAAAAATTAAGATATTAGACTATTTTATGATTGCACATGGTAAAGAATGTGATTAAAGGCTCTTTTCCTATTTCAAAAGTTTTAGTTTTCGAGGGTAATAGCTACGTATGTTGAAAAAATGAAGATATTAGACTATTTTATGATTGCACATGGTAAAGAATGTGATTAAAGGCTCTTTTCCTATTTCAAAAGTTTTAGTTTTCGAGGGTAATAGCTACGTATGTTGAAAAAATGAAGATATTAGACAATTTTATGATTGCACATGGTAAAGAATGTGATTAAAGGCTCTTTTCCTATTTCAAAAGTTTTAGTTTTCGAGGGTAATAGCTACGTATGTTGAAAAAATGAAGATATTAGACTATTTTATGATTGCACATGGTAAAGAATGTGATTAAAGGCTCTTTTCCTATTTCAAAAGTTTTAGTTTTCGAGGGTAATAGCTACGTATGTTGAAAAAATGAAGATATTAGACTATTTTATGATTGCAATGGTAAAGAATGTGATTAAAGGCTCTTTTCCTATTTCAAAAGTTTTAGTTTTCGAGGGTAATAGCTACGTATGTTGAAAAAATGAAGATATTAGACTATTTTATGATTGCACATGGTAAAGAATGTGATTAAAGGCTCTTTTCCTATTTCAAAAGTTTTAGTTTTCGAGGGTAATAGCTACGTATGTTGAAAAAATGAAGATATTAGACTATTTTATGATTGCAAATGGTAAAGAATGTGATTAAAGGCTCTTTTCCTATGTCAAAAGTTTTAGTTTTCGAGGGTAATAGCTACGTATGTTGAAAAAATGAAGATATTAGACTATTTTATGATTGCAAATGGTAAAGAATGTGATTAAAGGCTCTTTTCCTATTTCAAAAGTTTTAGTTTTCGAGGGTAATAGCTACGTATGTTGAAAAAATGAAGATATTAGACTATTTTATGATTGCAAATGGTAAAGAATGTGATTAAAGGCTCTTTTCCTATTTCAAAAGTTTTAGTTTTCGAGGGTAATAGCTACGTATGTTGAAAAAATGAAAATATTAGACTATTTTATGATTGCAAATGGTAAAGAATGTGATTAAAGGCTCTTTTCCTATTTCAAAAGTTTTAGTTTTCGAGGGTAATAGCTACGTATGTTGAAAAAATGAAGATATTAGACTATTTTATGATTGCAAATGGTAAAGAATGTGATTAAAGGCTCTTTTCCTATTTCAAAAGTTTTAGTTTTCGAGGGTAATAGCTACGTATGTTGAAAAAATGAAGATATTAGACTATTTTATGATTGCACATGGTAAAGAATGTGATTAAAGGCTCTTTTCCTATTTCAAAAGTTTTAGTTTTCGAGGGTAATAGCTACGTATGTTGAAAAAATGAAGATATTAGACTATTTTATGATTGCAAATGGTAAAGAATGTGATTAAAGGCTCTTTTCCTATTTCAAAAGTTTTAGTTTTCGAGGGTAATAGCTACGTATGTTGAAAAAATGAAGATATTAGACTATTTTATGATTGCACATGGTAAAGAATGTGATTAAAGGCTCTTTTCCTATTTCAAAAGTTTTAGTTTTCGAGGGTAATAGCTACGTATGTTGAAAAAATGAAGATATTAGACTATTTTATGATTGCACATGGTAAAGAATGTGATTAAAGGCTCTTTTCCTATTTCAAAAGTTTTAGTTTTCGAGGGTAATAGCTACGTATGTTGAAAAAATGAAGATATTAGACTATTTTATGATTGCAAATGGTAAAGAATGTGATTAAAGGCTCTTTTCCTATTTCAAAAGTTTTAGTTTTCGAGGGTAATAGCTACGTATGTTGAAAAAATGAAGATATTAGACTATTTTATGATTGCAAATGGTAAAGAATGTGATTAAAGGCTCTTTTCCTATTTCAAAAGTTTTAGTTTTCGAGGGTAATAGCTACGTATGTTGAAAAAATGAAGATATTAGACTATTTTATGATTGCAAATGGTAAAGAATGTGATTAAAGGCTCTTTTCCTATTTCAAAAGTTTTAGTTTTCGAGGGTAATAGCTACGTATGTTGAAAAAATGAAGATATTAGACTATTTTATGATTGCAAATGGTAAAGAATGTGATTAAAGGCTCTTTTCCTATTTCAAAAGTTTTAGTTTTCGAGGGTAATAGCTACGTATGTTGAAAAAATGAAGATATTAGACTATTTTATGATTGCAAATGGTAAAGAATGTGATTAAAGCTCTTTTCCTATTTCAAAAGTTTTAGTTTTCGAGGGTAATAGCTACGTATGTTGAAAAAATGAAGATATTAGACTATTTTATGATTGCAAATGGTAAAGAATGTGATTAAAGGCTCTTTTCCTATTTCAAAAGTTTTAGTTTTCGAGGGTAATAGCTACGTATGTTGAAAAAATGAAGATATTAGACTATTTTATGATTGCAAATGGTAAAGAATGTGATTAAAGGCTCTTTTCCTATTTCAAAAGTTTTAGTTTTCGAGGGTAATAGCTACGTATGTTGAAAAAATGAAGATATTAGACTATTTTATGATTGCACAATGGTAAAGAATGTGATTAAAGGCTCTTTTCCTATTTCAAAAGTTTTAGTTTTCGAGGGTAATAGCTACGTATGTTGAAAAAATGAAGATATTAGACTATTTTATGATTGCACAATGGTAAAGAATGTGATTAAAGGCTCTTTTCCTATTTCAAAAGTTTTAGTTTTCGAGGGTAATAGCTAGTCTGTGAAAAAATGAAGATATTAGACTATTTTATGATTGCAAATGGTAAAGAATGTGATTAAAGGCTCTTTTCCTATTTCAAAAGTTTTAGTTTTCGAGGGTAATAGCTACGTATGTTGAAAAAATGAAGATATTAGACTATTTTATGATTGCAAATGGTAAAGAATGTGATTAAAGGCTCTTTTCCTATTTCAAAAGTTTTAGTTTTCGAGGGTAATAGCTATGTCTGTTGAAAAAATGAAGATATTAGACTATTTTATGATTGCACATGGTAAAGAATGTGATTAAAGGCTCTTTTCCTATTTCAAAAGTTTTAGTTTTCGAGGGTAATAGCTACGTATGTTGAAAAAATGAAGATATTAGACTATTTTATGATTGCACATGGTAAAGAATGTGATTAAAGGCTCTTTTCCTATTTCAAAAGTTTTAGTTTTCGAGGGTAATAGCTAACGTATGTTGAAAAAATGAAGATATTAGACTATTTTATGATTGCACATGGTAAAGAATGTGATTAAAGGCTCTTTTCCTATTTCAAAAGTTTTAGTTTTCGAGGGTAATAGCTACGTATGTTGAAAAAATGAAGATATTAGACTATTTTATGATTGCAATGGTAAAGAATGTGATTAAAGGCTCTTTTCTAATAGCTACGTATGTTAAAAAATGAAGATATTAGACTATTTTATGATTGCACATGGTAAAGAATGTGATTAAAGGCTCTTTTCCTATTTCAAAAGTTTTGTTTTCGAGGGTAATAGCTACGTATGTTGAAAAAATGAAGATATTAGACTATTTTATGATTGCACATGGTAAAGATGTGATTAAAGGCTCTTTTCCTATTTCAAAAGTTTAAGTTTTCGAGGGTAATAGCTACGTATGTTGAAAAAATGAAGATATTAGACTATTTTATGATTGCAAACGGTAAAGAATGTGATTAAAGGCTCTTTTCCTATTTCAAAAGTTTTAGTTTTCGAGGGTAATAGCTACGTATGTTGAAAAAATGAAGATATTAGACTATTTTATGATTGCACATGGTAAAGATGTGATTAAAGGCTCTTTTCCTATTTCAAAAGTTTTAGTTTTCGAGGGTAATAGCTACGTATGTTGAAAAAATGAAGATATTAGACTATTTTATGATTGCACATGGTAAAGAATGTGATTAAAGGCTCTTTTCCTATTTCAAAAGTTTTAGTTTTTGAGGGTAATAGCTACGTATGTTGAAAAAATTAAGATATTAGACTATTTTATGATTGCACATGGTAAAGAATGTGATTAAAGGCTCTTTTCCTATTTCAAAAGTTTTAGTTTTCGAGGGTAATAGCTACGTATGTTGAAAAAATGAAGATATTAGACTATTTTATGATTGCACATGGTAAAGAATGTGATTAAAGGCTCTTTTCCTATTTCAAAAGTTTTAGTTTTCGAGGGTAATAGCTACGTATGTTGAAAAAATTAAGATATTAGACTATTTTATGATTGCACATGGTAAAGAATGTGATTAAAGGCTCTTTTCCTATTTCAAAAGTTTTAGTTTTCGAGGGTAATAGCTACGTATGTTGAAAAAATTAAGATATTAGACAATTTTATGATTGCACATGGTAAAGAATGTGATTAAAGGCTCTTTTCCTATTTCAAAAGTTTAAGTTTTCGAGGGTAATAGCTACGTATGTTGAAAAAAATGAAGATATAAGACTATTTTATGATTGCACATGATAAAGAATGTGATTAAAGGCTCTTTTCCTATTTCAAAAGTTTTAGTTTTCGAGGGCAATAGCTACGTATGTTGAAAAAATGAAGATATTAGACTATTTTATGATTGCAAATGGTAAAGAATGTCATTAAAGGCTCTTTTCCTATGTCAAAAGTTTTAGTTTTCGAGGATAATAGCTACGTATGATGAAAAAATGAAGATATTAGACTATTTTATCATTGCAAATGGTAAAGAATGTGATTAAAGGCTTTTTTCCTATTTCAAAAGTTTTAGTTTTCGAGGGTAATAGCTTTGTCTCTGGAAAAAATGAAGATATTAGACTATTTTGTGATTGAAAATGGTAAAGAATGTGATTAAAAGCTCTTTTCCTATTTCAAAAGTTTTAGTTTTCGAGGGTAATAGCTACGTATGTTGAAAAAATGAAAATATTAGACTATTTTATGATTGCAAATGGTAAAGAATGTTTTTAAAGACTCTTTTCCTATGTCAAAAGTTATAGTTTTCGAGGGTAATAGCTACGTATGTTGAAAAATGAAGATATTAGACTATTTTATGATTGCAAATGGTAAAGAATGTGATTAAAGGCTCTTTTCCCATGTCAAAAGTTTTAGTTTTCGAGGGTAATAGCTACGTAGGTTGAAAAAATGAAGATATTAGACAATTTTATGATTGCACATGGTAAAGAATGTGATTAAAGACTCTTTTCCTATTTCAAAAGTTTTAGTTTTCGAGGGTAATAGCTACGTATGTTGAAAAAATGAAGATATTAGACTATTTTATGATTGCAAATGGTAAAGAATGTGATTAAAGGCTCTTTTCCTATTTCAAAAGTTTTAGTTTTCGAGGGTAATAGCTACGTATGTTGAAAAAATGAAAATATTAGACTATTTTATGATTGCACATGGTAAAGAATGTGATTAAAGGCTCTATTCCTATTTCAAAAGTTTTAGTTTTCGAGGGTAATAGCTACGTATTTTGAAAAAATGAAGATATTGGACAATTTTATGATTGCACATGGTAAAGCATGTGATTAAAGGCTCTTTTCCTATTTCAAAAGTTTTAGTTTTCGAGGGTAATAGCTACGTATGTTGAAAAAATGAAGATATTAGACTATTTTATCATTGCAAATGGTAAAGAATGTGATTAAAGGCTCTTTTCCTATTTCAAAAGTTTTACTTTTCGAGGGTAATAGCTACGTATGTTGAAAAAATGAAGATATTAGACTATTTTATGATTGCAAATGGTAAAGAATGTGATTAAAGGCTCTTTTCCTATTTCAAAAGTTTTAGTTTTCTAGGGTAATATCTACGTATGTTGAAAAAATGAAGATATTTGACTATTTTATGATTGCACATGGTAAAGAATGTGATTAAAGGCTCTTTTCCTATTTCAAAAGTTTTAGTTTTCGAGGGTAATAGCTACGTATGCTGAAATAATTAAGATATTAGACTATTTTATGATTGCACATGGTGAAGAATGTGATTAAAGGCTCTTTTCCTATTTCAAAAGTTTAAGTTTTCGAGGGTAATAGCTACGTATGTTGAAAAAAATGAAGATATAAGACTATTTTATGATTGCACATGGTAAAGAATGTGATTAAAGGCTCTTTTCCTATTTCAAAAATTTTAGTTTTCGAGGGCAATAGCTACGTATGTTGAAAAAATGAAGATATTAGACTATTTTATGATTGCAAATGGTAAAGAATGTCATTAAAGACTCTTTTCCTATGTCAAAAGTTTTAGTTTTCGAGGATAATAGCTACGTATGTTGAAAAAATGAAGATATTAGACTATTTTATCATTGCAAATGGTAAAGAATGTGATTAAAGGCTTTTTTCCTATTTCAAAAGTTTTAGTTTTCGAGGGTAATAGCTTCGTCTCTGGAAAAAATGAAGATATTAGACTATTTTGTGATTGAAAATGGTAAAGAATGTGATTAAAAGCTCTTTTCCTATTTCAAAAGTTTTAGTTTTCGAGGGTAATAGCTACGTATGTTGAAAAAATGAAAATATTAGACTATTTTATGATTGCAAATGGTAAAGAATGTTTTTAAAGACTCTTTTCCTATGTCAAAAGTTATAGTTTTCGAGGGTAATAGCTACGTATGTTGAAAAATGAAGATATTAGACTATTTTATGATTGCAAATGGTAAAGAATGTGATTAAAGGCTCTTTTCCTATGTCAAAAGTTTTAGTTTTCGAGGGTAATAGCTACTTAGGTTGAAAAAATGAAGATATTAAACAATTTTATGATTGCACATGGTAAAGAATGTGATTAAAGACTCTTTTCCTATTTCAAAAGTTTTAGTTTTCGAGGGTAATAGCTACGTATGTTGAAAAAATGAAGATATTAGACTATTTTATGATTGTAAATGGTAAAGAATGTGATTAAAGCCTCTTTTCCTATTTCAAAAGTTTTAGTTTTCGAGGGTAATAGCTACGTATGTTGAAAAAATGAAAATATTAGACTATTTTATGATTGCACATGGTAAAGAATGTGATTAAAGGCTCTATTCCTATTTCAAAAGTTTTAGTTTTCGAGGGTAATAGCTACGTATTTTGAAAAAATGAAGATATTAGACTATTTTATGATTGCAAATGGTAAAGAATGTGATTGAAGGCTCTTTTCCTATGTCAAAAGTTTTAGTTTTCGAGGGTAATAACTACGTATGTTGATAAAATGAAGATATTAGACTATTTTATGATTGCAAATGGTAAAGAATGTGATTAAAGGCTCTTTTCCTATGTCAAAAGTTTTAGTTTTCGAGGGTAATAGCTACGTATGTTGATAAAATGAAGATATTAGACTATTTTATGACTGCAAATGGTAAAAAATGGGATTAAAGGCTCTTTTCCTATTTCAAAAGTTTAGGGTAATAGCTTTTTCTGTGGAAAAAATGAAGATATTAGACAATTTTATGATTGCACATGGTAAAGAATGTGATTAAAGGCTCTTTTCCTATTTCAAAAGTTTAAGTTTTCGAGGGTAATAGCTACATATGTTGAAAAAATGAAGATATTAGACTATTTTATGATTGCACATGGTAAAGAATGTGATTAAAGGCTCTTTTCCTATTTCAAAAGTTTTAGTTTTCGAGGACAATAGCTAAGTATGTTGAAAAAATGAAGATATTAGACTATTTTATGATTGCAAATGGTAAAGAATGTCATTAAAGGCTCTTTTCCTATGTCAAAAGTTTTAGTTTTCGAGGATAATAGCTACGTATGTTGAAAAAATGAAGATATTAGACTATTTTATCATTGCAAATGGTAAAGATTGTGATTAAAAGCTCTTTTCCTACTTCAAAAGTTTTAGTTTTCGAGGGTAATAGCTTTGTCTGTGGAAAAAAATGAAGATATTAGACTATTTTATGATTGAAAATGGTAAAGAATGTAATTAAAGGCTCTTTTCCTATTTCAAAAGTTTTAGTTTTCGAGGGTAATAGCTATGTATGTTGAAAAAATGAAGATATTAGACTATTTTATGATTGCAAATGGTAAAGAATGTGATTAAAGGCTCTTTTCCTATGTCAAAAGTTTTAGTTTTCGAGGGTAATAGCTACGTATGTTGAAAAAATGAAGATGTTAGACTATTTTATGATTGCAAATGGTAAAGAATTTGATTAAAGGCTCTTTTCCTATGTCAAAAGTTTTAGTTTTCGAGGGTAATAGCTACGTATGTTGAAAAAATGAAGATATTAGACAATTTATGATTGCACATGGTAAAGAATGTGATTAAAGACTCTTTTCCTATTTCAAAAATTTTAGTTTTCGAGGGTAATAGCTACGTATGTTGAAAAAATGAAGATATTAGACTATTTTATGATTGCAAATGGTAATGAATGTGATTAAAGGCTCTTTTCCTATTTCAAAAGTTTTAGTTTTCGAGGGTAATAGCTACGTATGTTGAAAAAATGAAGATATTAGACTATTTTATGATTGCACATGGTAAAGAATGTGATTAAAGGCTCTATTCCTATTTCAAAAGTTTTAGTTTTCGAGGGTAATAGCTACGTATGTTGAAAAAATGAAGATATTAGACTATTTTATGATTGCAAATGGTAAAGATTGTGATTAAAGGCTTTTTTCCTATTTCAAAAGTTTTAGTTTTCGAGGGTAATAGCTCGGCCTGTGGAAAAAATGAAGATATTAGACTATTTTATGATTGCACATGGTAAAGAATGTGATTAAAGGCTCTTTTCCTATTTCAAAAGTTTTTTGTTTTCGAGGGTAAAAGCTACGTATGTTAAAAAAATGAAGATATTAGACAATTTTATGATTGCACATGGTAAAGAATGTGATTAAAGGCTCTTTTCCTATTTCAAAAGTTTTAGTTTTCGAGGGTAATAGCTACGTATGTTGAAAAAATTGAGATATTAGACTATTTTATGATTGCACATGTTAAAGAATGTGATTAAAGGCTCTTTTCCTATTTCAAAAGTTTTAGTTTTTGAGGGTAATAGCTACGTATGTTGACAAAATGAAGATATTAGACTATTTTATGACTGCAAATGGTAAAGAATTTGATTAAAGGCTCTTTTCCTATTTCAAAAGTTTTAGTTTTCGAGGGTAATAGCTTTGTCTGTGGAAAAAATGAAGATAATAGACAATTTTATGATTGCACATAGTAAAGAATGTGATTAAAGGCTCTTTTCCTATGTCAAAAGTTATAGTTTTCGAGGCTAATAGCTACGTATGTTGAAAAAATGAAGATATTAGACTATTTTATGATAGCAAATGGTAAAGAATGTGATTAAAGGCTCTTTTCCTATTTCAAAAGTTTTAGTTTTCGAGGGTAATAGCTACGTATGTTGAAAAAATGAAGATATTAGACTATTTTATGATTGCACATGGTAAAGAATGTGATTAAAGGCTCTTTTCCTATGTCAAAAGTATTAGTTTTCGAGGGTAATAGCTACGTATTTTGAAAAAATGAAGATATTAGACTATTTTATGACTGCAAATGGTAAAGAATGTGAATAAAGGCTCTTTTCCTATTTCAAAAGTTTTAGTTTTTGAGGGTAATAGCTTTGTCTGTGGAAAAAATGAAGATATTAGACAATTTTATGATTGCACATGGTAAAGAATGTGATTAAAGGCTCTTTTCCTATTTCAAAAGTTTTAGTTTTCGAGGGTAATAGCTACGTATGTTGAAAAAATGAAGATATTAGACTATTTTATGATTGCACATTGTAAAGAATGTGATTAAAGGCTCTTTTTCTATTTCAAAAGTTTTAGTTTTCGAGGGTAATAGCTAAGTATGTTGAAAAAATGATGATATTAGACTATTTTATGATTGCACATGGTAAAGAATGTGATTAAAGGCTCTTTTCCTATTTCAAAAGTTTTAGTTTTCGAGGGTAATAGCTACGTATGTTAAAAAAATGAAGATATTAGACTATTTTATGATTGCACATGGTAAAGAATGTGATTAAAGGCTCTTTTCCTATTTCAAAAGATTTAGTTTTCGAGGGTAATAGCTACGTATGTTGAAAAAATGAAGATATTAGACTATTTTATCCTTGCAAATGGTAAAGAATTTGATTAAAGGCTCTTTTCCTATTTCAAAAGTTTTACTTTTCGAGGGTAATAGCTACGTATGTTGAAAAAATGAAGATATTAGACTATTTTATGATTGCAAATGGTAAAGAATGTGATTAAAGGCTCTTTTCCTATTTCAAAAGTTTTAGTTTTCGAGGGTAATATCTACGTATGTTGAAAAAATGAAGATATTTGACTATTTTATGATTGCACATGGTAAAGAAAGTGATTAAAGGCTCTTTTCCTATTTCAAAAGTTTTAGTTTTGGAGGGTAATAGCTAGGTCTGTGGAAAAAATGAAGATATTAGACTATTTTATGATTGCACATGGTAAAGAATGTGATTAAAGGCTCTTTTCCTATTTCAAAAGTTTTAGTTTTCGAGGGTAATAGCTACGTATGTTGACAAAATGAAGATATTAGACTATTTTATGACTGCAAATGGTAAAGAATGTGATTAAAGGCTCTTTTCCTATTTCAAAAGTTTTAGTTCTCGAGGGTAATAGCTACGTATGTTAAAAAATGAAGATATTAGACTATTTTATGATTGCACATGGTAAAGAATGTGATTAAAGGCTCTTTTCCTATTTCAAAAGATTTAGTTTTCGAGAGTAATAGCTACGAATGTTGAAAAAAATGAAGATATTAGACTATTTTATGATTGCACATGGTAAAGAATGTGATTAAAGGCTCTTTTCCTATTTCAAAAGTTTTAGTTTTCGAGGGTAATAGCTACGTATGTTGAAAAAATGAAGATATTAGACTATTTTATGATTGCAAATGGTAAAGAATGTGATTAAAGGCTGTTTTCCTATTTCAAAAGTTTTAGTTTTCGAGGGTAATAGCTATGTTTGTTGAAAAAATGAAGATATTGGACTATTTTATGATTGCACATGGTAAAGAATGTGATTAAAGGCTCTTTTCCTATGTCAAAAGTTTTAGTTTTCAAGGGTAATAGCTAAGTATGTTGAAAAAATGAAGATATTAGATTATTTTATGATTGCAAATGGTAAAGAATGTGATTAAAGGCTCTTTTCCTATGTTTTTAGTTTTCCTAAAACTATCAAAAGTTTTAGTTTTCGAGGGTAATAGCTACGTATGTTGAAAAAATGAAGATATTAGACTATTTTATGATTGCAAATGGTAAAGAATGTGATTAAAGGGTCTTTTCTATTTCAAAAGTTTTAGTTTTCGAGGATAATAGTTACGTATGTTGAAAAAATGAAGATATTAGACAATTTTATGATTGCAAATGGTAAAGAATGTGATTAAAGGCTCTTTTCCTATGTCAAAAGTTTTGGTTTTCGAGGGTAATAGCTACGTATGTTGAAAAAATGAAGATATTAGACTATTTTATGATTGCAAATGGTAAAAAATGTGATTAAAGGCTCTTTTCCTATTTAAAAAGTTTTAGTTTTCGAGGGTAATAGCTACGTATGTTGAAAAAATGAAGATATTAGACTATTTTATGATTGCAAATGGTAAAGAATGTGATTAAAGGCTCTTTTCCTATGTCAAAAGTTTTAGTTTTCGAGCGTAATAGCTACGTATGTTGAAAAAATGAAGATATTAGACTATTTTATGATTGCACATGGTAAAGAATGTTATTAAAGGCTCTTTTCCTATTTCAAAAGTTTTAGTTTTCGAGGGTAATAGTTACGTATGTTGAAAAAATGAAGATATTAGACAATTTTATGATTGCAAACGGTAAAGAATGTGATTAAAGGCTCTTTTCCTATTTCAAAAGTTTTAGTTTTCGAGGGTAATAGCTACGTATGTTGAAAAAATGAAGATATTAGACTATTTTATGATTGCAAATGGTAAAGAATGTGATTAAAGGCTCTTTTCCTATTTCAAAAGTTTTAGTTTTCGAGGGTAAGAACTTTGTCTGTGGAAAAAATGAAGATATTAGACAATTTTATGATTGCAAATGGTAGAGAATGTGATTAAAGGCTCATTTCCTATTGCAAAAGTTTTAGTTTTCGAGGGTAATAGCTATGTATGTTGAAAAAATGAAGATATTAGACTATTTTATGATTGCACATGGTAAAGAATGTGAATAAAGGCTCTTTTCCTATTTCAAAAGTTTTAGTTTTTGAGGGTAATAGCTTTGTCTGTGGAAAAAATGAAGATATTAGACAATTTTATGATTGCACATGGTAAAGAATGTGATTAAACGCTCTTTTCCTATTTCAAAAGTTTTAGTTTTCGAGGGTAATAGCTACGTATGTTGAAAAAATGAAGATATTAGACTATTTTATGATTGCAAATTGTAAAAAATATGATTAAAGGCTCTTTTCCTATTTCAAAAGTTTTAGTTTTCGAGGGTAATAGATACGTATGTTGAAAAAATGAAGATATTTGACTATTTTATGATTGCAAATGGTAAAGAATGTGATTAAAGGCTCTTTTCCTATGTCAAAAGTTTTAGTTTTCGAGGGTAATAGCTACGTATGTTGACAAAATGAATATATTAGACTATTTTATGATTGCAAATGGTAAAGAATGTGATTAAAGGCTCTTTTTCTATTTCAAAAGTTTTAGCTTTCGAGGGTAATAGCTACGTATGTTGAAAAAATGAAGATATTAGACTATTTTATGATTGCACATGGTAAATAATGTGATTAAAGGCTCTTTTCCTATGTCAAAAGTTTTAGTTTTCGAGGGTAATAGCTATGTATGTTGAAAAAATGAAGATATTAGACTATTTTATGATTGCAAATGGTAAAGAATGTGATTAAACTCTCTTTTCCTATTTCAAAAGTTTTAGTTTTCGAGGGTAAGAACTTTGTCTGCGGAAAAAAATGAAGATATTAGACAATTTTATGATTGCACATGGTAGAGAATGTGATTAAAGGCTCATTTCCTATTTCAAAAGTTTTAGTTTTCGAGGGTAATAGCTATGTATGTTGAAAAAATGAAGATATTAGACTATTTTATGATTGCACATGGTAAAGAATGTGATTAAAGGCTCTTTTCCTATTTCAAAAGTTTTAGTTTTCGAGGGTAATAGTTACGTATGTTGAAAAAATGAAGATATTAGACAATTTTATGATTGCAAATGGTAAAGAATGTGATTAAAGGCTCTTTTCCTATTTCAAAAGTTTTAGTTTTCGAGGGTAATAGCTACGTATGTTGAAAAAATGAAGATATTAGACTATTTTATGATTGCAAATGGTAAAGAATGTGATTAAAGGCTCTTTTCCTATTTCAAAAGTTTTAGTTTTCGAGGGTAAGAACTTTGTCTGCGGAAAAAATGAAGATATCAGACAATTTTATGATTGCACATGGTAGAGAATGTGATTAAAGGCTCATTTCCTATTTCAAAAGTTTTAGTTTTCGAGGGTAATAGCTATGTATGTTGAAAAAATGAAGATATTAGACTATTTTATGATTGCACATGGTAAAGAATGTGATTAAAGGCTTTTTTCCTATTTCAAAAGTTTTAGTTTTCGAGGGTAATAGTTACGTATGTTGAAAAAATGAAGATATTAGACAATTTTATGATTGCAAATGGTAAAGAATGTGATTAAAGGCTCTTTTCCTATTTCAAAAGTTTTAGTTTTTGAGGGTAATAGCTTTGTCTGTGGAAAAAATGAAGATCTTAGACAATTTTATGATTGCACATGGTAAAGAATGTGATTAAAGGCTTTTTTCCTATTTCAAAAGTTTTAGTTTTCGAGGGTAATAGCTATGTATGTTGAAAAAATGAATATATTAGACTATTTTATGATTGCACATGGTAAAGAATGTGAATAAAGGCTCTTTTCCTATTTCAAAAGTTTTAGTTTTTGAGGGTAATAGCTTTGTCTGTGGAAAAAATGAAGATCTTAGACAATTTTATGATTGCACATGGTAAAGAATGTGATTAAACGCTCTTTTCCTATTTCAAAAGTTTTAGTTTTCGAGGGTAATACCTACGTATATTGAAAAAATGAAGATATTAGACTATTTTATGATTGCAAATGGTAAAAAATATGATTAAAGGCTCTTTTCCTATTTCAAAAGTTTTAGTTTTCGAGGGTAATAGCTACGTATGTTGAAAAAATGAAGATATTAGACTATTTTATGATTGCAAATGGTAAAGAATGTGATTAAAGGCTCTTTTCCTATGTCAAAAGTTTTAGTTTTCGAGGGTAATAGCTACGTATGTTGACAAAATGAAGATATTAGACTATTTTATGATTGCAAATGGTAAAGAATGTGATTAAAGGCTCTTTTCCTATTTCAAAAGTTTTAGTTTTCGAGGGTAATAGCTACGTATGTTGAAAAAATGAAGATATTAGACTATTTTATGATTGCACATGGTAAAGAATGTGATTAAAGGCTCTTTTCCTATGTCAAAAGTTTTAGTTTTCGAGGGTAATAGCTATGTATGTTGAAAAAATGAAGATATTAGACTATTTTATGATTGCAAATGGTAAAAAATATGATTAAAGGCTCTTTTCCTATTTCAAAAGTTTTAGTTTTTGAGGGTAATAGCTTTGTCTGTGGAAAAAATGAAGATCTTAGACAATTTTATGATTGCACATGGTAAAGAATGTGATTAAACGCTCTTTTCCTATTTCAAAAGTTTTAGTTTTCGAGGGTAATAGCTACGTATATTGAAAAAATGAAGATATTAGACTATTTTATGATTGCAAATGGTAAAAAATATGATTAAAGGCTCTTTTCCTATTTCAAAAGTTTTAGTTTTCGAGGGTAATAGCTACGTATGTTGAAAAAATGAAGATATTAGACTATTTTATGATTGCAAATGGTAAAGAATGTGATTAAAGGCTCTTTTCCTATGTCAAAAGTTTTAGTTTTCTAGGGTAATAGCTACGTATGTTGACAAAATGAAGATATTAGACTATTTTATGATTGCAAATGGTAAAGAATGTGATTAAAGGCTCTTTTCCTATTTCAAAAGTTTTAGTTTTCGAGGGTAATAGCTACGTATGTTGAAAAAATGAAGATATTAGACTATTTTATGATTGCACATGGTAAAGAATGTGATTAAAGGCTCTTTTCCTATGTCAAAAGTTTTAGTTTTCGAGGGTAATAGCTATGTATGTTGAAAAAATGAAGATATTAGACTATTTTATGATTGCAAATGGTAAAGAATGTGATTAAAGGCTCTTTTCCTATTTCAAAAGTTTTAGTTTTCGAGGGTAATAGCTACGTATGTTGAAAAAATGAAGATATTAGACTATTTTATGATTGCAAATGGTAAAGAATGTGATTAAAGGCTCTTTTCCTATTTCAAAAGTTTTAGTTTTCGAGGGTAATAGCTACGTATAATGAAAAAAATGAAGATATTAGACTATTTTATGATTTCACATGGTAAAGAATGTGATTAAAGGCTCTTTTCCTATGTCAAAAGTTTTAGTTTTCGAGGGTAATAGCTACGTATGTTGAAAAAATGAAGATATTAGACTATTTTATGATTGCAAATGGTAAAGAATCTGATTAAAGGCTCTTTTCCTATTTCAAAAGTTTTAGTTTTCGAGCGTAATAGCTATGTATGTTGAAAAAATGAAGATATTAGACTATTTTATGATTGCACATGGTAAAGAATGTGATTAAAGGCTCTTTTCCTAATTCAAAAGTTTTAGTTTTCGAGGGTAATAGCTACGTATGTTGAAAAAATGAAGATATTAGACTATTTTATGATTGCAAATGGTAAAAAATGTGATTAAAGGCTCTTTTTCTATTTCAAAAGTTTTAGTTTTCGAGGGTAATAGCTACGTATGTTGAAAAAATGAAGATATTAGACTATTTTATGATTGCAAATGGTAAAGAATATGATTAAAGGCTCTTTTCCTATGTCAAAAGTTTTAGTTTTCGAGCGTAATAGCTACGTATGTTGAAAAAATGAAGATATTAGACTATTTTATGATTGCACATGGTAAAGAATGTGATTAAAGGCTCTTTTCCTATTTCAAAAGTTTTAGTTTTCGAGGGTAATAGTTACGTATGTTGAAAAAATGAAGATATTAGACAATTTTATGATTGCAAATGGTAAAGAATGTGATTAAAGGCTCTTTTCCCATTTTAAAAGTTTTAGTTTTCGAGGGTAATAGCTACGTATGTTGAAAAAATGAAGATATTAGACTATTTTATGATTGCAAATGGTAAAAAATGTGATTAAAGGCTCTTTTTCTATTTCAAAAGTTTTAGTTTTCGAGGGTAAGAACTTTGTCTGTGGAAAAAATGAAGATATTAGACAATTTTATGATTGCACATGGTAGAGAATGTGATTAAAGGCTCATTTCCTATTTCAAAAGTTTTAGTTTTCGAGGGTAATAGCTATGTATGTTGAAAAAATGAAGATATTAGACTATTTTATGATTGGACATGGTAAAGAATGTGAATAAAGGCTCTTTTCCTATTTCAAAAGTTTTAGTTTTTGAGGGTAATAGCTTTGTCTGTGGAAAAAATGAAGATATTAGACAATTTTATGATTGCACATGGTAAAGAATGTGATTAAACGCTCTTTTCCTATTTCAAAAGTTTTAGTTTTCGAGGGTAATAGCTACTTATGTTGAAAAAATGAAGATATTAGACTATTTTATGATTGCAAATGGTAAAAAATATGATTAAAGGCTCTTTTCCTATTTCAAAAGTTTTAGTTTTCGAGGGTAATAGCTACGTATGTTGAAAAAATGAAGATATTAGACTATTTTATGATTGCAAATGGTAAAGAATGTGATTAAAGGCTCTTTTCCTATGTCAAAAGTTTTAGTTTTCGAGGGTAATAGCTACGTATGTTGAAAAAATGAAGATATTAGACTATTTTATGATTGCAAATGGTAAAGAATGTGATTAAAGGCTCTTTTCCTATGTCAAAAGTTTTAGTTTTCGAGGGTAATAGCTATGTATGTTGAAAAAATGAATATATTAGACTATTTTATGATTGCAAATGGTAAAGAATGTGATTAAAGGCTCTTTTCCTATTTCAAAAGTTTTAGTTTTCGAGGGTAATAGCTACGTATGTTGAAAAAATGAAGATATTAGACTATTTTATGATTGCACATGGTAAAGAATGTGATTAAAAGCTCTTTTCCTATGTCAAAAGTTTTAGTTTTCGAGGGTAATAGCTATGTATGTTGAAAAAATGAAGATATTAGACTATTTTATGATTGCAAATGGTAAAGAATGTGATTAAACTCTCTTTTCCTATTTCAAAAGTTTTAGTTTTCGAGGGTAAGAACTTTGTCTGCGGAAAAAATGAAGATATTAGACAATTTTATGATTGCACATGGTAGAGACTCATTTCCTAGTTTTCGAGGGTAATAGCTATGTATGTTGAAA
The DNA here is from genome assembly GCF_032884065.1 of Artemia franciscana. Classification (NCBI taxonomy): domain Eukaryota; kingdom Metazoa; phylum Arthropoda; class Branchiopoda; order Anostraca; family Artemiidae; genus Artemia; species Artemia franciscana. The sequence goes on from NW_027063879.1 coordinate 43,021, forward strand.
AAATGAAGATATTAGACTATTTTATGATTGCACATGGTAAAGAATGTGATTAAAGGCTCTTTTCCTATTTCAAAAGTTTTAGTTATCGAGGGTAATAGTTACGTATGTTGAAAAAATGAAGATATTAGACAATTTTATGATTGCAAATGGTAAAGAATGTGATTAAAGGCTCTTTTCCTATTTCAAAAGTTTTAGTTTTCGAGGGTAATAGCTACGTATGTTGAAAAAATGAAGATATTAGACTATTTTATGATTGCAAATGGTAAAGAATGAGATTAAAGGCTCTTTTCCTATTTCAAAAGTTTTAGTTTTCGAGGGTAAGAACTTTGTCTGCGGAAAAAATGAAGATATCAGACAATTTTATGATTGCACATGGTAGAGAATGTGATTAAAGGCTCATTTCCTATTTCAAAAGTTTTAGTTTTCGAGGGTAATAGCTATGTATGTTGAAAAAATGAAGATATTAGACTATTTTATGATTGCACATGGTAAAGAATGTGAATAAAGGCTCTTTTCCTATTTCAAAAGTTTTAGTTTTTGAGGGTAATAGCTTTGTCTGAAAAAATGAAGATATTAGACAATTTTATGATTGCACATGGTAAAGAATGTGATTAAACGCTCTTTTCCTATTTCAAAAGTTTTAGTTTTCGAGGGTAATAGCTACGTATGTTGAAAAAATGAAGATATTAGACTATTTTATGATTGCAAATGGTAAAAAATATGATTAAAGGCTCTTTTCCTATTTCAAAAGTTTTAGTTTTCGAGGGTAAAAGCTACGTATGTTGAAAAAATGAAGATATTAGACTATTTTATGATTGCAAATGGTAAAGAATGTGATTAAAGGCTCTTTTCCTATGTCAAAAGTTTTAGTTTTCGAGGGTAATAGCTACGTATGTTGACAAAATGAATATATTAGACTATTTTATGATTGCAAATGGTAAAGAATGTGATTAAAGGCTCTTTTCCTATTTCAAAAGTTTTAGCTTTCGAGGGTAATAGCTACGTATGTTGAAAAAATGAAGATATTAGACTATTTTATGATTGCACATGGTAAAGAATGTGATTAAAGGCTCTTTTCCGATGTCAAAAGTTTTAGTTTTCGAGGGTAATAGCTACGTATGTTGAAAAAATGAAGATATTAGACTATTTTATGATTGCAAATGGTAAAGAATATGATTAAAGGCTCTTTTCTTATGTCAAAAGTTTTAGTTTTCGAGGGTAATAGCTACGTATGTTGAAAAAATGAAGATATTAGACTATTTTATGATTGCAAATGGTAAAGAATGTGATTAAAGGCTCTTTTCCTATTTCAAAAGTTTTAGTTTTCGAGGGTAATAGCTATGTATGTTGAAAAAATGAAGATATTAGACTATTTTATGATTGCAAATGGTAAAGAATGTGATTAAAGGCTCTTTTCCTATTTCAAAAGTTTTAGTTTTCGAGGGTAATAGCTACGTATGTTGAAAAAATGAAGATATTAGACTATTTTATGATTGCAAATGGTAAAGAATGTGATTAAAGGCTCTTTTCCTATGTCAAAAGTTTTAGTTTTCGAGGGTAATAGCTATGTATGTTGAAAAAATGAAGATATTAGACTATTTTATGATTGCAAATGGTAAAAAATATGATTAAAGGCTCTTTTCCTATTTCAAAAGTTTTAGTTTTCGAGGGTAATAGCTACTTATGTTGAAAAAATGAAGATATTAGACTATTTTATGATTGCAAATGGTAAAAAATATGATTAAAGGCTCTTTTCCTATTTCAAAAGTTTTAGTTTTCGAGGGTAATAGCTACGTATGTTGAAAAAATGAAGATATTAGACTATTTTATGATTGCAAATGGTAAAGAATGTGATTAAAGGCTCTTTTCCTATGTCAAAAGTTTTAGTTTTCGAGGGTAATAGCTACGTATGTTGAAAAAATGAAGATATTAGACTATTTTATGATTGTAAATGGTAAAGAATGTGATTAAAGGCTCTTTTCCTATGTCAAAAGTTTTAGTTTTCGAGGGTAATAGCTATGTATGTTGAAAAAATGAATATATTAGACTATTTTATGATTGCAAATGGTAAAGAATGTGATTAAAGGCTCTTTTCCTATTTCAAAAGTTTTAGTTTTCGAGGGTAATAGCTATGTATGTTGAAAAAATGAAGATATTAGACTATTTTATGATTGCACATGGTAAAGAATGTGATTAAAGGCTCTTTTCCTATTTCAAAAGTTTTAGTTTTCGAGGGTAATAGCTATGTATGTTGAAAAAATGAAGATATTAGACTATTTTATGATTGCAAATGGTAAAGAATGTGATTAAACTCTCTTTTCCTATTTCAAAAGTTTTAGTTTTCGAGGGTAATAGAACTTTGTTGAAAAAATGAAGATATTAGACTATTTTATGATTGCACATGGTAAGAATGTGATTAAAGGCTCTTTCCTATTTCAAAAGTTTTAGTTTTCGAGGGTAATAGCTATGTATGTTGAAAAAATGAAGATATTAGACTATTTTATGATTGCACATGGTAAAGAATGTGATTAAAGGCTCTTTTCCTATTTCAAAAGTTTTAGTTTTCGAGGGTAATAGCTATGTATGTTGAAAAAATGAAGATATTAGACTATTTTATGATTGCAAATGGTAAAGAATGTGATTAAAGGCTTTTTTCCTATTTCAAAAGTTTTAGTTTTCGAGGGTAATAGTTACGTATGTTGAAAAAATGAAGATATTAGACAATTTTATGATTGCAAATGGTAAAGAATGTGATTAAAGGCTCTTTTCCTATTTCAAAAGTTTTAGTTTTCGAGGGTAAGAACTTTGTCTGCGGAAAAAATGAAGATATTAGACTATTTTATGATTGCACATGGTAAAGAATGTGATTAAAGGCTCTTTTCCTATTTCAAAAGTTTTAGTTTTCGAGGGTAATAGCTTGTATGTTGAAAAAATGAAGATATTAGACAATTTTATGATTGCACATGGTAAAGAATGTGATTAAAGGCTCTTTTCCTATTTCAAAAGTTTTAGTTTTCGAGGGTAATAGCTATTGTTGTGAAAAAATGAAGATATTAGACTATTTTATGATTGCACATGGTAAAGAATGTGATTAAAGGCTCTTTTCCTATTTCAAAAGTTTTAGTTTTCGAGGGTAATAGCTACTTATGTTGAAAAAATGAAGATATTAGACTATTTTATGATTGCAAATGGTAAAGAATGTGATTAAAGGCTCTTTTCCTATTTCAAAAGTTTTAGTTTTCGAGGGTAATAGCTACGTATGTTGAAAAAATGAAGATATTAGACTATTTTATGATTGCAAATGGTAAAGAATGTGATTAAAGGCTCTTTTCCTATGTCAAAAGTTTTAGTTTTCGAGGGTAATAGCTACGTATGTTGAAAAAATGAAGATATTAGACTATTTTATGATTGCAAATGGTAAAGAATGTGATTAAAGGCTCTTTTCCTATGTCAAAAGTTTTAGTTTTCGAGGGTAATAGCTACGTATGTTGAAAAAATGAAGATATTAGACTATTTTATGATTGCAAATGGTAAAGAATGTGATTAAAGGCTCTTTTCCTATGTCAAAAGTTTTAGTTTTCGAGGGTAATAGCTATGTATGTTGAAAAAATGAAGATATTAGACTATTTTATGATTGCAAATGGTAAGAATGTGATTAAAGGCTCTTTTCCTATTTCAAAAGTTTTAGTTTTCGAGGGTAATAGCTATGTATGTTGAAAAAATGAAGATATTAGACTATTTTATGATTGCACATGGTAAAGAATGTGATTAAAGGCTCTTTTCCTATTTCAAAAGTTTTAGTTTTCGAGGGTAATAGCTATGTATGTTGAAAAAATGAAGATATTAGACTATTTTATGATTGCACATGGTAAAGAATGTGATTAAAGGCTCTTTTCCTATTTCAAAAGTTTTAGTTTTCGAGGGTAATAGCTTGTTGTTGAAAAAATGAAGATATTAGACAATTTTATGATTGCACATGGTAAAGAATGTGATTAAAGGCTCTTTTCCTATTTCAAAAGTTTTAGTTTTCGAGGGTAATAGCTATTGTTGTGAAAAAATGAAGATATTAGACTATTTTATGATTGCACATGGTAAAGAATGTGATTAAAGGCTCTTTTCCTATTTCAAAAGTTTTAGTTTTCGAGGGTAATAGCTACTATGTTGAAAAAATGAAGATATTAGACTATTTTATGATTGCAAATGGTAAAGAATGTGATTAAAGGCTCTTTTCCTATTTCAAAAGTTTTAGTTTTCGAGGGTAATAGCTACTTATGTTGAAAAAATGAAGATATTAGACTATTTTATGATTGCAAATGGTAAAGAATGTGATTAAAGGCTCTTTTCCTATTCAAAAGTTTTAGTTTTCGAGGGTAATAGCTACGTATGTTGAAAAAATGAAGATATTAGACTATTTTATGATTGCAAATGGTAAAGAATGTGATTAAAGGCTCTTTTCCTATTTCAAAAGTTTTAGTTTTCGAGGGTAATAGCTATGTATGTTGAAAAAATGAAGATATTAGACTATTTTATGATTGCAAATGGTAAAGAATGTGATTAAAGGCTCTTTTCCTATTTCAAAAGTTTTAGTTTTCGAGGGTAATAGCTATGTTGAAAAAATGAAGATATAGACTATTTTATGATTGCACATGGTAAAGAATGTGATTAAAGGCTCTTTTCCTATTTCAAAAGTTTTAGTTTTCGAGGGTAATAGCTACGTATGTTGAAAAAAATGAAGATATTAGACAATTTTATGATTGCACATGGTAAAGAATGTGATTAAAGGCTTTTTTCCTATTTCAAAAGTTTTAGTTTTCGAGGGTAATAGTTGTATGTTGAAAAAATGAAGATATTAGACAATTTTATGATTGCACATGGTAAAGAATGTGATTAAAGGCTCTTTTCCTATTTCAAAAGTTTTAGTTTTCGAGGGTAATAGCTATGTTGAAAAAATGAAGATATTAGACAATTTTATGATTGCACATGGTAAAGAATGTGATTAAAGGCTCATTTTCCTATTTCAAAAGTTTTAGTTTTCGAGGGTAATAGCTTGTTGTTGAAAAAATGAAGATATTAGACAATTTTATGATTGCACATGGTAAAGAATGTGATTAAAGGCTCTTTTCCTATTTCAAAAGTTTTAGTTTTCGAGGGTAATAGCTATTGTTGTGAAAAAATGAAGATATTAGACTATTTTATGATTGCACATGGTAAAGAATGTGAATAAAGGCTCTTTTCCTATTTCAAAAGTTTTAGTTTTTGAGGGTAATAGCTTTGTCTGTGGAAAAAATGAAGATATTAGACAATTTTATGATTGCACATGGTAAAGAATGTGATTAAACGCTCTTTTCCTATTTCAAAAGTTTTAGTTTTCGAGGGTAATAGCTACGTATGTTGAAAAAAATGAAGATATTAGACTATTTTATGATTGCACATGGTAAAGAATGTGATTAAAGGCTCTTTTCCTATGTCAAAAGTTTTAGTTTTCGAGGGTAATAGCTATGTATGTTGAAAAAATTAAGATATTAGACTATTTTATGATTGCAAATGGTAAAGAATGTGATTAAAGGCTCTTTTCCTATTTCAAAAGTGTTAGTTTTCGAGGGTAAATAGCTACGTATGTTGAAAAAATGAAGATATTAGACTATTTTATGATTGCAAATGGTAAAGAATGTGATTAAAGGCTCTTTTCCTATTTCAAAAGTTTTAGTTTTCGAGGGTAAGAACTTTGTCTGCGGAAAAAATGAAGATATCAGACAATTTTATGATTGCACATGGTAGAGAATGTGATTAAAGGCTCATTTCCTATTTCAAAAGTTTTAGTTTTCGAGGGTAATAGCTATGTATGTTGAAAAAATGAAGATATTAGGACTATTTTATGATTGCACATGGTAAAGAATGTGATTAAAGGCTTTTTTCCTATTTCAAAAGTTTTAGTTTTCGAGGGTAATAGTTACGTATGTTGAAAAAATGAAGATATTAGACAATTTTATGATTGCAAATGGTAAAGAATGTGATTAAAGGCTCTTTTCCTATTTCAAAAGTTTTAGTTTTCGAGGGTAATAGCTACGTATGTTGAAAAAATGAAGATATTAGACTATTTTATGATTGCAAATGGTAAAGAATGTGATTAAAGGCTCTTTTCCTATGTCAAAAGGTTTAGTTTTCGAGGGTAATAGCTACGTATGTTGACAAAATGAATATATTAGACTATTTTATGATTGCAAATGGTAAAGAATGTGATTAAAGGCTCTTTTCCTATTTCAAAAGTTTTAGCTTTCGAGGGTAATAGCTACGTATGTTGAAAAAATGAAGATATTAGACTATTTTATCATTGCACATGGTAAAGAATGTGATTAAAGGCTCTTTTCCTATGTCAAAAGTTTTAGTTTTCGAGGGTAATAGCTATGTATGTTGAAAAAATGAATATATTAGACTATTTTATGATTGCAAATGGTAAAGAATGTGATTAAAGGCTCTTTTCCTATTTTAAAAGTTTTAGTTTTCGAGGGTAATAGCTATGTATGTTGAAAAAATGAAGATATTAGACTATTTTATGATTGCACATGGTAAAGAATGTGATTAAAGGCTTTTTTCCTATTTCAAAAGTTTTAGTTTTCGAGGGTAATAGTTACGTATGTTGAAAAAATGAAGATATTAGACAATTTTATGATTGCAAATGGTAAAGAATGTGATTAAAGGCTCTTTTCCTATTTCAAAAGTTTTAGTTTTCGAGGGTAATAGCTACGTATGTTGAAAAAATGAAGATATTAGACTATTTTATGATTGCAAATGGTAAAGAATGTGATTAAAGGCTCATTTCCTATTTCAAAAGTTTTAGTTTTCGAGGGTAATAGCTATGTATGTTGAAACAATGAAGATATTAGACTATTTTATGATTGCACATGGTAAAGAATGTGAATAAAGGCTCTTTTCCTATTTCAAAAGTTTTAGTTTTTGAGGGTAATAGCTGTGTCTGTGGAAAAAATGAAGATCTTAGACAATTTTATGATTGCACATGGTAAAGAATGTGATTAAACGCTCTTTTCCTATTTCAAAAGTTTTAGTTTTCGAGGGTAATAGCTACGTATATTGAAAAAATGAAGATATTAGACTATTTTATGATTGC
>NW_027063880.1:0-18719 GCF_032884065.1 Artemia franciscana
ATTTGCAATCATAAAATAGTCTAATATCTTCATTTTTTCAACATACGTAGTTATTACCCTCGAAAACTAAAACTTTTGAAATAGGAAAAGAGCCTTTAATCACATTCTTTACCATTTGCAATCATAAAATAGTCTAATATCTTCATTTTTTCACATACGTAGCTATTACCCTCGAAAACTAAAACTTTTGAAATAGGAAAAGAGCCTTTAATCACATTCTTTACCATTTGCAATCATAAAATAGTCTAATATCTTCATTTTTTCAACATACGTAGCTATTACCCTCGAAAACTAAAACTTTTGAAATAGGAAAAGAGCCTTTAATCACATTCTTTACCATTTGCAATCATAAAATAGTCTAATATCTTCATTTTTTCAACATGAAGTAGCTATTACCCTCGAAAACTAAAACTTTTGACATAGGAAAAGAGCCTTTAATCACATTCTTTACCATTTGCAATCATAAAATAGTCTAATATCTTCATTTTTTCAACATACGTAGCTATTACCCTCGAAAACTAAAACTTTTGAAATAGGAAAAGAGCCTTTAATCACATTCTTTACCATTTGCAATCATAAAATAGTCTAATATCTTCATTTTTTCACATGACCTAGCTATTACCCTCGAAAACTAAAACTTTTGAAATAGGAAAAGAGCCTTTAATCACATTCTTTACCATTTGCAATCATAAAATAGTCTAATATCTTCATTTTTTCAACATACGTAGCTATTACCCTCGAAAACTAAAACTTTTGAAATAGGAAAAGAGCCTTTAATCACATTCTTTACCATTTGCAATCATAAAATAGTCTAATATCTTCATTTTTTCAACATACATAGCTATTACCCTCGAAAACTAAAACTTTTGACATAGGAAAAGAGCCTTTAATCACATTCTTTACCATTTGCAATCATAAAATAGTCTAATATCTTCATTTTTTCAACATACGTAGCTATTACCCTCGAAAACTAAAACTTTTGACATAGGAAAAGAGCCTTTAATCACATTCTTTACCATTTGCAATCATAAAATAGTCTAATATCTTCATTTTTTCAACATACGTAGCTATTACCCTCGAAAACTAAAACTTTTGACATAGGAAAAGAGCCTTTAATCACATTCTTTACCATTTGCAATCATAAAATAGTCTAATATCTTCATTTTTTCAACATACGTAGCTATTACCCTCGAAAACTAAAACTTTTGAAATAGGAAAAGAGCCTTTAATCACATTCTTTACCATGTGCAATCATAAAATAGTCTAATATCTTCATTTTTTCAACATACGTAGCTATTACCCTCGAAAACTAAAACTTTTGACATAGGAAAAGAGCCTTTAATCACATTCTTTACCATTTGCAATCATACAATAGTCTAATATCTTCATTTTTTCAACATACGTAGCTATTACCCTCGAAAACTAAAACTTTTGACATAGGAAAAGAGCCTTTAATCACATTCTTTACCATTTGCAATCATAAAATAGTCTAATATCTTCATTTTTTCAACATACGTAGCTATTACCCTCGAAAACTAAAACTTTTGACATAGGAAAAGAGCCTTTAATCACATTCTTTACCATTTGCAATCATAAAATAGTCTAATATCTTCATTTTTTCAACATACGTAGCTATTACCCTCGAAAACTAAAACTTTTGACATAGGAAAAGAGCCTTTAATCACATTCTTTACCATTTGCAATCATAAAATAGTCTAATATCTTCATTTTTTCAACATACGTAGCTATTACCCTCGAAAACTAAAACTTTTGACATAGGAAAAGAGCCTTTAATCACATTCTTTACCATTTGCAATCATAAAATAGTCTAATATCTTCATTTTTTCAACATACGTAGCTATTACCCTCGAAAACTAAAACTTTTGACATAGGAAAAGAGCCTTTAATCACATTCTTTACCATTTGCAATCATAAAATAGTCTAATATCTTCATTTTTTCACATGCGTAGCTATTACCCTCGAAAACTAAAACTTTTGACATAGGAAAAGAGCCTTTAATCACATTCTTTACCATGTGCAATCATAAAATAGTCTAATATCTTCATTTTTTCAACATACGTAGCTATTACCCTCGAAAACTAAAACTTTTGACATAGGAAAAGAGCCTTTAATCACATTCTTTACCATGTGCAATCATAAAATAGTCTAATATCTTCATTTTTTCAACATACGTAGCTATTACCCTCGAAAACTAAAACTTTTGACATAGGAAAAGAGCCTTTAATCACATTCTTTACCATGTGCAATCATAAAATAGTCTAATATCTTCATTTTTTCAACATACGTAGCTATTACCCTCGAAAACTAAAACTTTTGACATAGGAAAAGAGCCTTTAATCACATTCTTTACCATGTGCAATCATAAAATAGTCTAATATCTTCATTTTTTCAACATGACGTAGCTATTACCCTCGAAAACTAAAACTTTTGACATAGGAAAAGAGCCTTTAATCACATTCTTTACCATTGCAATCATAAAATAGTCTAATATCTTCATTTTTTCAACATACGTAGCTATTACCCTCGAAAACTAAAACTTTTGACATAGGAAAAGAGCCTTTAATCACATTCTTTACCATGTGCAATCATAAAATAGTCTAATATCTTCATTTTTTCAACATACGTAGCTATTACCCTCGAAAACTAAAACTTTTGAAATAGGAAAAGAGCCTTTAATCACATTCTTTACCATGTGCAATCATAAAATAGTCTAATATCTTCATTTTTTCAACATACGTAGCTATTACCCTCGAAAACTAAAACTTTTGAAATAGGAAAAGAGCCTTTAATCACATTCTTTACCATGTGCAATCACAAAACAGTCTAATATCTTTATTTTTTCAACATACGTAGCTATTACCCTCGAAAACTAACTTTTGACATAGGAAAAGAGCCTTTAATCACATTCTTTACCATTTGCAATCATAAAATAGTCTAATATCTTCATTTTTTCAACATACGTAGGTATTACCCTCGAAAACTAAAACTTTTGACATAGGAAAAGAGCCTTTAATCACATTCTTTACCATGTGCAATCATAAAATAGTCTAATATCTTCATTTTTTCAATGACCTAGCTATTACCCTCGAAAACTAAAACTTTTGACATAGGAAAAGAGCCTTTAATCACATTCTTTACCATTTGCAATCATAAAATAGTCTAATATCTTCATTTTTTCAACATACGTAGCTATTACCCTCGAAAACTAAAACTTTTGACATAGGAAAAGAGCCTTTAATCACATTCTTTACCATTTGCAATCATAAAATAGTCTAATATCTTCATTTTTTCCAACATACGTAGCTATTACCCTCGAAAACTAAAACTTTTGACATAGGAAAAGAGCCTTTAATCACATTCTTTACCATTTGCAATCATAAAATAGTCTAATATCTTCATTTTTTCAACATACGTAGCTATTACCCTCGAAAACTAAAACTTTTGACATAGGAAAAGAGCCTTTAATCACATTTTTTACCATTTGCAATCATAAAATAGTCTAATATCTTCATTTTTTCAACATACGTAGCTATTACCCTAGAAAACTAAAACTTTTGACATAGGAAAAGAGCCTTTAATCACATTCTTTACCATTTGCAATCATAAAATTGTCTAATATCTTATTTTTTCAACATACGTAGCTATTACCCTCGAAAACTAAAACTTTTGACATAGGAAAAGAGCCTTTAATCACATTCTTTACCATTTGCAATCATAGAATAGTCTAATATCTTCATTTTTTCAACATAAGTAGCTATTACCCTCGAAAACTAAAACTTTTGAAATAGGAAAAGAGCCTTTAATCATATTCTTTACCATTTGTAATCATAAAATAGTCTAATATCTTCATTTTTTCAACATACGTAGCTATTACCCTCGAAAACTAAAACTTTTGACATAGGAAAAGAGCCTTTAATCACATTCTTTACCATTTGCAATCATAAAATAGTCTAATATCTTCATTTTTTTCCACAGACATAGCTATTACCCTTGAAAACTAAATCTTTTGACATAGGAAAAGAGCCTTTAATCACATTCTTTACCATTTGCAATCATAAAATAGTCTAATATCTTCATTTTTTCAACATACGTATTTACCCTCGAAAACTAATATTTTTGAAATAGGAAAAGAGCCTTTAATCACATTCTTTACCATTTGCAATCATAAAATAGTCTAATATCTTCATTTTTTCAACATACGTAGCTATTACCCTCGAAAACTAAAACTTTTGAAATAGGAAAAGAGCCTTTAATCACATTCTTTACCATTTGCAATCATAAAATAGTCTAATATCTTCATTTTTTCAACATACGTAGCTATTACCCTCGAAAACTAAAACTTTTGAAATAGGAAAAGAGCCTTTAATCACATTCTTTACCATGTGCAATCATAAAATAGTCTAATATCTTCATTTTTTCAACATGCGTAGCTATTACCCTCGAAAACTAAAACTTTTGAAATAGGAAAAGAGCCTTTAATCACATTCTTTACCATTTGCAATCATAAAATAGTCTAATATCTTCATTTTTTCAACATACGTAGCTATTACCCTCGAAAACTAAAACTTTTGAAATAGGAAAAGAGCCTTTAATCACATTCTTTACCATTTGCAATCATAAAATAGTCTAATATCTTCATTTTTTCAACATACGTAGCTATTACCCTTGAAAACTAAAACTTTTGACATAGGAAAAGAGCCTTTAATCACATTCTTTACCATTTGCAATCATAAAATAGTCTAATATCTTCATTTTTTCAACATACGTAGCTATTACCCTAGAAAACTAAAACTTTTGACATAGGAAAAGAGCCTTTAATCACATTCTTTACCATTTGCAATCATAAAATAGTCTAATATCTTCATTTTTTCAACATACGTAGCTATTACCCTCGAAAACTAAAACTTTTGACATAGGAAAAGAGCCTTTAATCACATTCTTTACCATTTGCAATCATAAAATAGTCTAATATCTTCATTTTTTCAACATACGTAGCTATTACCCTCGAAAACTAAAACTTTTGACATAGGAAAAGAGCCTTTAATCACATTTTTACCATTTGCAATCATAAAATAGTCTAATATCTTCATTTTTTCAACATACGTAGCTATTACCCTCGAAAACTAAAACTTTTGACATAGGAAAAGAGCCTTTAATCACATTCTTTACCATTTGCAATCATAAAATAGTCTAATATCTTCATTTTTTCAACATACGTAGCTATTACCCTCGAAAACTAAAACTTTTGACATAGGAAAAGAGCCTTTAATCACATTCTTTACCATTTGCAATCATAAAATAGTCTAATATCTTCATTTTTTCAACATACGAAGCTATTACCCTCGAAAACTAAAACTTTTGACATAGGAAAAGAGCCTTTAATCACATTCTTTACCATTTGCAATCATAAAATAGTCTAATATCTTCATTTTTTCAACATACAAAGCTATTACCCTCGAAAACTAAAACTTTTGAAATAGGAAAAGAGCCTTTAATCACATTCTTTACCATTTGCAATCATAAAATAGTCTAATATCTTCATTTTTTCAACATACGTAGCTATTACCCTCGAAAACTAAAACTTTTGAAATAGGAAAAGAGCCTTTAATCACATTCTTTACCATTTGCAATCATAAAATAGTCTAATATCTTCATTTTTTCAACATACGTAGCTATTACCCTCGAAAACTAAAACTTTTGACATAGGAAAAGAGCCTTTAATCACATTCTTTACCATTTGCAATCATAAAATAGTCTAATATCTTCATTTTTTCACATACGTAGCTATTACCCTCGAAAACTAAAACTTTTGAAATAGGAAAAGAGCCTTTAATCACATTCTTTACCATTTGCAATCATAAAATAGTCTAATATCTTCATTTTTTCAACATACGTAGCTATTACCCTCGAAAACTAAAACTTTTGAAATAGGAAAAGAGCCTTTAATCACATTCTTTACCATGTGCAATCATAAAATAGTCTAATATCTTCATTTTTTCAACATACGTAGCTATTACCCTCGAAAACTAAAACTTTTGAAATAGGAAAAGAGCCTTTAATCACATTCTTTAGCATGTGCAATCATAAAATAGTCTAATATCTTCATTTTTTCCACAGACATAGCTATTACCCTCGAAAACTAAAACTTTTGAAATAGGAAAAGAGCCTTTAATCACATTCTTTACCATGTGCAATCATAAAATAGTCTAATATCTTCATTTTTTCCACAGACAAAGCTATTACCCTCGAAAACTAAAACTTTTGAAATAGGAAAAGAGCCTTTAATCACATTCTTTACCATTTGCAATCATAAAATAGTCTAATATCTTCATTTTTTCCACAGACAAAGCTATTACCCTTGAAAACTAAAACTTTTGAAATAGGAAAAGAGCCTTTAATCACATTCTTTACCATTTGCAATCATAAAATAGTCTAATATCTTCATTTTTTAACATACGTAGCTCTTACCCCCGAAAACTAAAACTTTTGAAATAGGAAAAGAGCCTTTAATCACATTCTTTACCATTTGCAATCATAAAATACTCTAATATCTTCATTTTTTCAACATACCTAGCTATTACATTCGAAAACTAAAACTTTTGAAATAGGAAAAGAGCCTTTAATCACATTCTTTACCATTTGCAATCATAAAATAGTCTAATATCTTCATTTTTTCAACATACGTAGCTATTACCCTCGAAAACTAAAACTTTTGAAATAGGAAAAGAGCCTTTAATCACATTCTTTACCATTTGCAATCATAAAATTGTCTAATATCTTCATTTTTTCAACATACGTAGCTATTACCCTCGAAAACTAAAACTTTTGACATAGGAAAAGAGCCTTTAATCACATTTTTTACCATTTGCGATCATAAAATAGTCTAATATCTTCATTTTTTCCACAGACATAATTATTATTCTCGAAAACTAAAACTTTTGACATAGGAAAAGAGCCTTTAATCACATTCTTTACCATTTGCAATCATAGAATAGTCTAATATCTTCATTTTTTCAACATAACTAGCTATTACCCTCGAAAACTAAAACTTTTGAAATAGGAAAAGAGCCTTTAATGATATTCTTTACCATTTGTAATCATAAAATAGTCTAATATCTTCATTTTTTCAACAAACGTAGCTATTACCCTCGAAAACTAAAACTTTTGACATAGGAAAAGAGCCTTTAATCACATTCTTTACCATTTGCAATCATAAAATAGTCTAATACCTTCATTTTTTCAACATACGTAGCTATTACCCTCGAGAACTAAAACTTTTGACATAGGAAAAGAGCCTTTATTCACATTCTTTACCTTTTGCAATCATAAAATAGTCTAATATCTTCATTTTTTCCACAGACATAGCTATTACCCTTGAAAACTAAATCTTTTGACATAGGAAAAGAGCGTTTAATCACATTCTTTACCATTTGCAATCATAAAATAGTCTAATATCTTCATTTTTTCAACATACGTAATTTCCCTCGAAAACTAAAATTTTTGAAATAGGAAAAGAGCCTTTAATCACATTCTTTACCATTTGCAATCATAAAATTGTCTAATATCTTCGTTTTTTCCAAAGAAAAAGCTCTTACCTCCGAAAACTAAAACTTTTGAAATAGGAAAAGAGCATTTAATCACATTCTTTACCATTTGCAATCATAAAATAGTCTAATATCTTCATTTTTTCAACATACGTAGTTATTACCCTCGAAAACTAAAACTTTTGAAATAGGAAAAGAGCCTTTAATCACATTCTTTACCATTTGCAATCAAAAAATAGTCTAATATCTTCATTTTTTCAACATACGTAGCTATTACCCTCGAAAACTAAAACTTTTGACATAGGAAAAGAGCCTTTAATCACATTCTTTACCATTTGCAATCATAAAATAGTCTAATATCTTCATTTTTTCAACATACGTAGCTATTACCCTCGAAAACTAAAACTTTTGAAATAGGAAAAGAGCCTTTAATCACATTCTTTACCATGTGCAATCATATAATAGTCTAATATCTTCATTTTTTCAACATGCGTAGCTATTAACCTCGAAAACTAAAACTTTTGAAATAGGAAACGAGCCTTTAATCACATTCTTTACCATTTGCAATCATAAAATAGTCTAATATCTTCATTTTTTCCACAGACATAGCTATTACCCTTGAAAACTAAAACTTTTGACATAGGAAAAGAGCCTTTAATCACATTCTTTACCATTTGCAATCATAAAATAGTCTAATATCTTCATTTTTTCAACATACGTAGCTATTACCCTCGAAAACTAAAACTTTTGACATAGGAAAAGAGCCTTTAATTACATTTTTTACCATTTGCAATTATAAAATAGTCTAATATCTTCATTTTTTCAACATACTTAGCTATTACCCTAGAAAACTAAAACTTTTGACATAGGAAAAGATCCTTTTATCACATTCTTTACCATTTGCAATCATAAAATTGTCTAATATCTTCATTTTTTCAACATACGTAGCTATTACCCTCGAAAACTAAAACTTTTGACATAGGAAAAGAGCCTTTAATCACATTTTTTACCATTTGCAATCATAAAATAGTCTAATATCTTCATTTTTTCCACAGACATAGCTATTACCCTCGAAAACTAAAACTTTTGACATAGGAAAAGAGCCTTTAATCACATTCTTTACCATTTGCAATCGTAAAATAGTCTAATATCTTCATTTTTTCAACATACGTAGCTATTACCCTCGAAAACTAAAACTTTTGAAATAGGAAAAGAGCCTTTAATCATATTCTTTACCATTTACAATCATAAAATTGTCTAATATCTTCATTTTTTCAACATATGTAGCTATTACCCTCGAAAACTAAAACTTTTGACATAGGAAAAGAGCCTTTAATCACATTCTTTACCATTTACAATCATAAAATAGTCTAATATCTTCATTTTTTCAACATACGTAGCTATTACCCTCGAAAACTAAAACTTTTGACATAGAAAAAGAGCCTTTAATCACATTCTTTACCATTTGCAATCATAAAATAGTCTAATATCTTCATTTTTTCAACATACGTAGCTATTACCCTCGAAAACTAAAACTTTTGAAATAGGAAAAGAGCCTTTAATCACATTCTTTACCATGTGCAATCATAAAATAGTCTAATATCTTCATTTTTTCAACATACGTAGCTATTACCCTCGAAAACTAAAACTTTTGAAATAGGAAAAGAGCCTTTAATCACATTCTTTACCATGTGCAATCATAAAACAGTCTAATATCTTTATTTTTTCAACATACGTAGCTATTACCCTCGAAAACTAAGACTTTTGACATAGGAAAAGAGCCTTTAATCACATTCTTTACCATTTGCAATCATAAAATAGTCTAATATCTTCATTTTTTCAACATACGTAGGTATTACCCTCGAAAACTAAAACTTTTGACATAGGAAAAGAGCCTTTAATCACATTCTTCACCATTTGCAATCATAAAATTGTCTAATATCTTCATTTTTTTAACATACGTAGCTATTACCCTCGAAAACTAAAACTTTTG
Source organism: Artemia franciscana (assembly GCF_032884065.1). Classification (NCBI taxonomy): domain Eukaryota; kingdom Metazoa; phylum Arthropoda; class Branchiopoda; order Anostraca; family Artemiidae; genus Artemia; species Artemia franciscana. The sequence continues at coordinate 9,559 of NW_027063880.1, forward strand.
ACATAGGAAAAGAGCCTTTAATCACATTCTTTACCATTTGCAATCATAAAATAGTCTAATATCTTCATTTTTTTCACAGACATAGCTATTACCCTCGAAAACTTAATCTTTTGACATAGGAAAAGAGCCTTTAATCACATTCTTTACCATTTGCAATCATAAAATAGTCTAATATCTTCATTTTTTCAACATACGTAGCTATTACTCTCGAAAACTAAAATTTTTGAAATAGGAAAAGAGCCTTTAATCACATTCTTTACCATTTGCAATCATAAAATTGTCTAATATCTTAATTTTTTCCAAAGACAAAGCTCTTACCCCCGAAAACTAAAACTTTTGAAATAGGAAAAGAGCCTTTAATCACATTCTTTACCATTTGCGATCATAAAATAGTCTAATATCTTCATTTTTTCAACATACGTAGCTATTACCCTCGAAAACTAAAACTTTTGAAATAGGAAAAGAGCCTTTAATCACATTCTTTACCATTTGCAATCATAAAATAGTCTAATATCTTCATTTTTTCAACATACGTAGCTATTACCCTCGAAAAGTAAAACTTTTGAAATAGGAAAAGAGCCTTTAATCACATTCTTTACCATGTGCAATCATAAAATTGTCTAATATCTTAATTTTTTCAACATGCGTAGCTATTACCCTCGAAAACTAAAACTTTTGAAATAGGAAAAGAGCCTTTAATCACATTATTTACCATTTACAATCATAAAATAGTCTAATATCTTCATTTTTTCAACATACGTAGCTATTACCCTCGGAAACTAAAACTTTTGAAATAGGAAAAGAGCCTTTAATCACATTCTTTACCATTTGCAATCATAAAATAGTCTAATATCTTCATTTTTTCAACATACGTAGCTATTACCCTCGAAAACTAAAACTTTTGACATAGGAAAAGAGCCTTTAATCACATTCTTTACCATTTGCAATCATAAAATTGTCTAATATCTTCATTTTTTCAACATACGTAGCTATTACCCTCGAAAACTAAAACTTTTGACATAGGAAAAGAGCCTTTAATCACATTTTTACCATTTGCAATCATAAAATAGTCTAATATCTTCATTTTTTCACAACATAGCTATTACCCTCGAAAACTAAAACTTTTGACATAGGAAAAGAGCCTTTAATCACATTCTTTACCATTTGCAATCATAAAATAGTCTAATATCTTCATTTTTTCACATACGTAGCTATTACCCTCGAAAACTAAAACTTTTGACATAGGAAAAGAGCCTTTAATCACATTCTTTACCATTTGCAATCATAAAATAGTCTAATATCTTCATTTTTTCAACATACGTAGCTATTACCCTCGAAAACTAAAACTTTTGAAATAGGAAAAGAGCCTTTAATCACATTCTTTACCATGTGCAATCATAAAATAGTCTAATATCTTCATTTTTTCAACATACGTAGCTATTACCCTCGAAAACTAAAACTTTTGACATAGGAAAAGAGCCTTTAATCACATTCTTTACCATTTGCAATCATAAAATAGTCTAATATCTTCATTTTTTCAACATACGTAGCTATTACCCTCGAAAACTAAAACTTTTGACATAGGAAAAGAGCCTTTAATCACATTCTTTACCATTTGCAATCATAAAAGTCTAATATATTCATTTTTTCAACATACGTAGCTATTACCCTCGAAAACTAAAACTTTTGACATAGGAAAAGAGCCTTTAATCACATTCTTTACCATTTGCAATCATAAAATAGTCTAATATCTTCATTTTTTCAACATACATAGCTATTACCCTCGAAAACTAAAACTTTTGACATAGGAAAAGACTCTTTAATCACATTCTTTACCATTTGCAATCATAAAATAGTCTAATATCTTCATTTTTTCAACATACGTAGCTATTACCCTCGAAAACTAAAACTTTTGACATAGGAAAAGAGCCTTTAATCACATTCTTTACCATTTGCAATCATAAAATAGTCTAATATCTTCATTTTTTCAACATACGTAGCTATTACCCTCGAAAACTAAAACTTTTGAAATAGGAAAAGAGCCTTTAATCACATTCTTTACCATTTGCAATCATAAAATAGTCTAATATCTTCATTTTTTCAACATACGTAGCTATTACCCTCGAAAACTAAAACTTTTGACATAGGAAAAGAGCCTTTAATCACATTCTTTACCATTTGCAATCATAAAATAGTCTAATATCTTCATTTTTTCAACATACGTAGCTTTACCCTCGAAAACTAAAACTTTTGACATAGGAAAAGAGCCTTTAATCACATTCTTTACCATTTGCAATCATAAAATAGTCTAATATCTTCATTTTTTCAACATACGTAGCTATTACCCTCGAAAACTAAAACTTTTGAAATAGGAAAAGAGCCTTTAATCACATTCTTTACCATGTGCAATCATAAAATAGTCTAATATCTTCATTTTTTCAACATACGTAGCTATTACCCTCGAAAACTAAAACTTTTGAAATAGGAAAAGAGCCTTTAATCACATTCTTTACCATGTGCAATCATAAAATAGTCTAATATCTTCATTTTTTCAACATACGTAGCTATTACCCTCGAAAACTAAAACTTTTGAAATAGGAAAAGAGCCTTTAATCACATTCTTTACCATTTGCAATCATAAAATAGTCTAATATCTTCATTTTTTCAACATACGTAGCTATTACCCTCGAAAACTAAAACTTTTGACATAGGAAAAGAGCCTTTAATCACATTCTTTACCATTTGCAATCATAAAATAGTCTAATATCTTCATTTTTTCACATACGTAGCTATTACCCTCGAAAACTAAAACTTTTGACATAGGAAAAGAGCCTTTAATCACATTCTTTACCATTTGCAATCATAAAATAGTCTAATATCTTCATTTTTTCAACATACGTAGCTATTACCCTCGAAAACTAAAATTTTTGAAATAGGAAAAGGCCTTTAATCACATTCTTTACCATTTGCAATCATAAAATTGTCTAATATCTTCATTTTTTCCAAAGACAAAGCTATTACCCTCGAAAACTAAAACTTTTGAAATAGGAAAAGAGCCTTTAATCACATTCTTTACCATTTGCAATCATAAATTAGTCTAATATCTTCATTTTTTCACAGACCTAGCTATTACCCTCGAAAACTAAAACTTTTGAAATAGGAAAAGAGCCTTTAATCACATTCTTTACCATTTGCAATCATAAAATAGTCTAATATCTTCATTTTTTCAACATACGTAGCTATTACCCTCGAAAACTAAAACTTTTGACATAGGAAAAAGAGCCTTTAATCACATTCTTTACCATTTGCAATCATAAAATAGTCTAATATCTTCATTTTTTCAACATACGTCGCTATTACCCTCGAAAACTAAAACTTTTGACATAGGAAAAGAGCCTTTAATCACATTCTTTACCATTTGCAATCATAAAATAGTCTAATATCTTCATTTTTTCAACATACGTAGCTATTACCCTCGAAAACTAAAACTTTTGAAATAGGAAAAGAGCCTTTAATCACATTCTTTACCATTTACAATCATAAAATAGTCTAATATCTTCATTTTTTCAACATACGTAGCTATTACCCTCGAAAACTAAAACTTTTGAAATAGGAAAAGAGCCTTTAATCACATTCTTTACCATGTGCAATCATAAAATAGTCTAATATCTTCATTTTTTCTACATACGTAGCTATTACCCTCGGAAACTAAAACTTTGAAATAGGAAAAGAGCCTTTAATCACATTCTTTACCATGTGCAATCATAAAATAGTCTAATATCTTCATTTTTTCACAGACCTAGCTATTACCCTCGAAAACAAAAACTTTTGAAATAGGAAAAGAGCCTTTAATCACATTCTTTACCATTTGCAATCATAAAATAGTCTAATATCTTCATTTTTTCAACATACGTAGCTATTACCCTCGAAAACTAAAACTTTTGACATAGAAAAAGAGCCTTTAATCACATTCTTTACCATTTGCAATCATAAAATAGTCTAATATCTTCGTTTTTTCAACATACGTAGCTATTACCCTCGAAAACTAAAACTTTTGACATAGGAAAAGAGCCTTTAATCACATTCTTTACCATTTGCAATCATAAAATAGTCTAATATCTTCATTTTTTCAACATACGTAGCTATTACCCTCGAAAACAAAAACTTTTAAAATAGGAAAAGAGCCTTTAATCACATTATTTACCATTTACAATCATAAAATAGTCTAATATCTTCATTTTTTCAACATACGTAGCTATTACCCTCGAAAACTAAAACTTTTGAAATAGGAAAAGAGCCTTTAATCACATTCTTTACCATGTGCAATCATAAAATAGTCTAATATCTTCATTTTTTCTACTTACGTAGCTATTACCCTCGGAAACTAAAACTTTGACATAGGAAAAGAGTCTTTAATCACATTCTTTACCATTTGCAATCATAAAATAGTCTAGTATCTTCATTTTTTCAACATACGTAGCTATTACCCTCGAAAACTAAAACTTTTGAAATAGGAAAAGAGCCTTTAATCACATTCTTTACCATGTGCAATCATAAAATAGTCTAATATCTTCATTTTTTCACAGACCTAGCTATTACCCTCGAAAACTAAAACTTTTGAAATAGGAAAAGAGCCTTTAATCACATTCTTTACCATTTGCAATCATAAAATAGTCTAATATCTTCATTTTTTCAACATACGTAGCTATTACCCTCGAAAACTAAAACTTTTGACATAGGAAAAGAGCCTTTAATCACCATCTTTACCATTTGCAATCATAAAATAGTCTAATATCTTCATTTTTTCAACATACGTAGCTTTTACCCTCGAAAACTAAAACTTTTGACATAGGAAAAGAGCCTTTAATCACCATCTTTACCATTTGCAATCATAAAATAGTCTAATATCTTCATTTTTTCAACATACGTAGCTTTTACCCTCGAAAACTAAAACTTTTGACATAGAAAAAGAGCCTTTAATCACATTCTTTACCATTTGCAATCATAAGATAGTCTAATATCTTCATTTTTTCAACATACGTAGCTATTACCCTCGAAAACTAAAACTTTTGAAATAGGAAAAGAGCCTTTAATCACATTCTTTAACATGTGCAATCATAAAATAGTCTAATATCTTCATTTTTTCAACATACGTAGCTATTACCCTCGAAAACTAAAACTTTTGAAATAGGAAAAGAGCCTTTAATCACATTCTTTACCATGTGCAATCATAAAACAGTCTAATGTCTTTATTTTTTCAACATACGTAGCTATTACCCTCGAAAACTAAGACTTTTGACATAGGAAAAGAGCCTTTAATCACATTCTTTACCATTTGCAATCATAAAATAGTCTAATATCTTCATTTTTTCAACATACGTAGGTATTACCCTCGAAAACTAAAACTTTTGACATAGGAAAAGAGCCTTTAATCACATTCTTTACCATTTGCAATCATAAAATAGTCTAATATCTTCATTTTTTCCACAGACATAGCTATTACCCTCGAAAACTTAATCTTTTGACATAGGAAAAGAGCCTTTAATCACATTCTTTACCATTTGCAATCATAAAATAGTCTAATATCTTCATTTTTTCAACATACGTAGCTATTACCCTCGAAAACTAAAATTTTTGAAATAGGAAAAGGGCCTTTAATCACATTCTTTACCATTTGCAATCATAAAATTGTCTAATATCTTAATTTTTTCCAAAGACAAAGCTCTTACCCCCGAAAACTAAAACTTTTGAAATAGGAAAAGAGCCTTTAATCACATTCTTTACCATGTGCAATCATAAATTAGTCTAATATCTTCATTTTTTCACAGACCTAGCTATTACCCTCGAAAACTAAAACTTTTGAAATAGGAAAAGAGCCTTTAATCACATTCTTTACCATTTGCAATCATAAAATAGTCTAATATCTTCATTTTTTCAACATACGTAGCTATTACCCTCGAAAACTAAAACTTTTGACATAGGAAAAGAGCCTTTAATCACATTCTTTACCATTTGCAATCATAAAATAGTCTAATATCTTCATTTTTTCAACATACGTAGCTATTACCCTCGAAAACAAAAACTTTTGAAATAGGAAAAGAGCCTTTAATCACATTCTTTACCATTTGCAATCATAAAATAGTCTAATATCTTCATTTTTTCAACATACGTAGCTATTACCCTCGAAAACTAAAACTTTTGAATAGGAAAAGAGCCTTTAATCACATTCTTTACCATTTGCAATCATAAAATAGTCTAATATCTTCATTTTTTCAACATACGTAGCTATTACCCTCGAAAACTAAAACTTTTGACATAGGAAAAGAGCCTTTAATCACATTCTTTACCATTTGCAATCATAAAATAGTCTAATATCTTCATTTTTTCAACATACGTAGCTATTACCCTCGAAAACTAAAACTTTTAAAATAGGAAAAGAGCCTTTAATCACATTCTTTACCATTTACAATCATAAAATAGTCTAATATCTTCATTTTTTCAACATACGTAGCTATTACCCTCGAAAACTAAAACTTTTGAAATAGGAAAAGAGCCTTTAATCACATTCTTTACCATGTGCAATCATAAAATAGTCTAATATCTTCATTTTTTCACTTACGTAGCTATTACCCTCGAAAACTAAAACTTTTGAAATAGGAAAAGAGCCTTTAATCACATTCTTTACCATTTGCAATCATAAAATAGTCTAATATCTTCATTTTTTCAACATACGTAGCTATTACCCTCGAAAACTAAAACTTTTGAAATAGGAAAAGAGCCTTTAATCACATTCTTTACCATGTGCAATCATAAAATAGTCTAATATCTTCATTTTTTCACAGACCTAGCTATTACCCTCGAAAACTAAAACTTTTGAAATAGGAAAAGAGCCTTTAATCACATTCTTTACCATTTGCAATCATAAAATAGTCTAATATCTTCATTTTTTCAACATACGTAGCTATTACCCTCGAAAACTAAAACTTTTGACATAGAAAAAGAGCCTTTAATCACATTCTTTACCATTTACAATCATAAAATAGTCTAATATCTTCGTTTTTTCAACATACGTAGCTATTACCCTCGAAAACTAAAACTTTTGACATAGGAAAAGAGCCTTTAATCACATTCTTTACCATTTGCAATCATAAAATAGTCTAATATCTTCATTTTTTCAACATACGTAGCTATTACCCTCGAAAACTAAAACTTTTGAAATAGGAAAAGAGCCTTTAATCACATTATTTACCATTTACAATCATAAAATAGTCTAATATCTTCATTTTTTCAACATACGTAGCTATTACCCTCGAAAACTAAAACTTTTGAAATAGGAAAAGAGCCTTTAATCACATTCTTTACCATGTGCAATCATAAAATAGTCTAATATCTTCTTTTTTTCACAGACCTAGCTATTACCCTCGAAAACTAAAACTTTTGAAATAGGAAAAGAGCCTTTAATCACATTCTTTACCATTTGCAATCATAAAATAGTCTAATATCTTCATTTTTTCAACATACGTAGCTATTACCCTCGAAAACTAAAACTTTTGACATAGAAAAAGAGCCTTTAATCACATTCTTTACCATTTGCAATCATAAAATAGTCTAATATCTTCGTTTTTTCAACATACGTAGCTATTACCCTCGAAAACTAAAACTTTTGACATAGGAAAAGAGCCTTTAATCACATTCTTTACCATTTGCAATCATAAAATAGTCTAATATCTTCATTTTTTCAACATACGTAGCTATTACCCTCGAAAACTAAAACTTTTGAAATAGGAAAAGAGCCTTTAATCACATTCTTTACCATGTGCAATCATAAAATAGTCTAATATCTTCATTTTTTCTACATACGTAGCTATTACCCTCGGAAACTAAAACTTTGACATAGGAAAAGAGTCTTTAATCACATTCTTTACCATTTGCAATCATAAAATAGTCTAATATCTTCATTTTTTCAACATACGTAGCTATTACCCTCGAAAACTAAAACTTTTGACATAGGAAGAGAGCCTTTAATCACATTCTTTACCATTTGCAATCATAAAATTGTCTAATATCTTCATTTTTTTCAAAATACGTAGCTATTACCCTCGAAAACTAAAACTTTTGACATAGGAAAAGAGCCTTCAATCAAATTCTTTACCATTTGCAATCATAAAATAGTCTAATATCTTCATTTTTTCCACAGACATAGCTATTACCCTCGAAAACTAAAACTTTTGACATAGTAAAAGAGCCTTTAATCACATTCTCTGCCATTTGCAATCATAAAATAGTCTAATATATTCATTTTTTCAACATACGTAGCTATTACCCTCGAAAACTAAAACTTTTGACATAGAAAAAGAGCCTTTAATCACATTCTTTACCATTTGCAATCATAAAATAGTCTAATATCTTCGTTTTTTCAACATACGTAGCTATTACCCAGAAAACTAAAACTTTTGACATAGGAAAAGAGCCTTTAATCACATTCTTTACCATTTGCAATCATAAAATAGTCTAATATCTTCATTTTTTCAACATACGTAGCTATTACCCTCGAAAACTAAAACTTTTGAAATAGGAAAAGAGCCTTTAATCACATTATTTACCATTTACAATCATAAAATAGTCTAATATCTTCATTTTTTCAACATACGTAGCTATTACCCTCGAAAACTAAAACTTTTGAAATAGGAAAAGAGCCTTTAATCACATTCTTTACCATTTGCAATCATAAAATAGTCTAATATCTTCATTTTTTCAACATACGTAGCTATTATCCTCGAAAACTAAAACTTTTGACATAGAAAAAGAGCCTTTAATCACATTCTTTACCATTTACGATCATAAAATAGTCTAATATCTTCGTTTTTTCAACATACGTAGCTATTACCCTCGAAAACTAAAACTTTTGACATAGGAAAAGAGCCTTTAATCACATTCTTTACCATTTGCAATCATAAAATAGTCTAATATCTTCATTTTTTCAACATACGTAGCTATTACCCTCGAAAACTAAAACTTTTGAAATAGGAAAAGAGCCTTTAATCACATTATTTACCATTTACAATCATAAAATAGTCTAATATCTTCATTTTTTCAACATACGTAGCTATTACCCTCGAAAACTAAAACTTTTGAAATAGGAAAAGAGCCTTTAATCACAT